>NC_140595.1:98161991-98439491 GCF_964204655.1 Triturus cristatus | reverse complement strand
CGACTGGACAACCTTCGCGCACCCCTCCCTCTTGGGAGCCTGCTGGGGTGAGGGGCCCATCTGCCTGGGTGGGAGGGCTCGCTGGAGGGTTGGAGAGGTGCGATTGCATCGGCACAGCAGGCCCAGCCGTCTCCCCCGGAAGGGAGAGGCGGGCCGAGGCACAGCCTGAGAGAGACGCAGGGGTGCCGGAGCCTGGCGGCGGTGACACCCCTCGGAACAATCGTTCCGAGCTGCTGTAGAAATGGGCTGGGCAGAGAGGGGTAACGGTGTGGCGCACGGGGCCTACGAACCTGCTGGGCAGCAGCATCCAAGGGCCTGGCGCCACCCGACCCCTTCCGCTCGGGTCAGACCACTGGGGGACACGAGCTGCTGGGGCTGCTCGGCCTTCGCTCTGCTGGGTAGGGTGAAGGGCCACCCGCCAGGCGGCAAGCCCTCGAGTCAGACAGTCCATGCGGGGAGGAAGCTCCTTGCTTGTAACAGCCGAGACTTGCCAAGCAGTCCATCCCTAAACGGACCGAGAGTGCCCAATCGATCAGAGTACGGCCAAGGCATCCCCTGGCAGGCTGCCCTGCGTCGGGGGGGGGGGTGCCGGCTTCACATCCCTGCCTGCTCCCAGGGCGAGCAGGCTCAAAGGAAAGGCCCATCGGGAAGGCAGGCCCGGGTGCTGCCTTCCCCCGACTCAGAATTGCCGGACCTCATGGAGGTCTGACCGAGCAAACTCTGAGAAAAAGGACCATCGGGAAGGGGCTGAGAGGGGCTGAGAGGCAGGTGCGCACCCGGGCCCGTGCGACTCCCAGGCGCAGTAGAAGCCTCCCCAGGCCTGCCGGACCACGTCCCAGGCACCCTGCGACGTGGCAGGACCGAGGACAGAGCCCAGGGAGGGGAGGCCGCCCACCCCGGGGCCCTCAGGGGCCCGGCTGGAGCTCCTGAACCCAGACAAGCAAGGGGAGGCTCCCCGGGCACAGCGGAACCCCGTCCCGGGCCTTTAGCAGTGCCGCAGGCTGGGGGACGAGGCCCAGGGCCGGAGACCCTGACCTGGGGCCCGGTGGGGCCCCTGGACTCATCCGGGGCTCCCAGGCCCGGAGGCACTGGGGAAGCCTCCCCGGGCCCGCAGGACCCCCATCCCGGGCACCCTGCCACGCGGCAGGAACGAGGACGGAGCCCGGGGTGGGGAGGCCGCCCTCCCCGGGGCCCTTGGGAGTCGCAGAACCCAGCCGAGCAGGGGGAGGCTTCCCCGTGCACAACAGAACCCCGTCCCAGGCCTTTGGTGGGCTAGCAGGCCGGGGTCCTGGGCTGGAGCACCTGAGCCGGGGGCCCGGTGGGCCCCCTGGACCCAGCCAGGGCTCCCAGAGGTGCAGGGGAAGCCTCCCCGGGCCAACCGGACACCATCCCAGGCACCCTGCCACGCGGCGGGACTGAGTCCGGGGTGGGAAGGCCACCCTTCCCAGGGGCGCAGGGAGCCCCTGAACCCAGCTGAGCAAGGGGAGGCTCCCCGGGCACGATGGAACCCCGTCCCGGGACTTTGGAGGGACAGCAGGCCGGGGTCCGGCAGGGCCCCTGGACCCAGCCGGGGCACCCGGGCCCGGAGGCGAAGGGAAAGCTTCCCTGGGCCCGCAGGACCTTGTTCGGGGACCCTGCCACGCGGCAGGACTGAGGACGGAGCCTGGGGTGGGGAGGCCGCCCTCCCCGGGCCCCTGGACCCAGTCCAGCAGGGGAGGCCTGCCGGACCCCATCCAGGGCAGCCTGCCACGCGGCAGGCCCAGGGACAGACCCTGGGCTGGGGCGGCATCCTGGCCCGTCCAGCTGCCGGCTGAGGACTGCTAGGCTGAGAGGGGTCCCAGAGTACCCTGTCCCTAGTAATCCGGAGGAAGGCTACCCCCCTTTCTGGTAACCTGTGCGCACCGCAACACGGAGGGACCCCTAGGCGCGTTCGTGCCCGACCTCCTGGCGCCCTGGCTTGGATCGGGGAGGCAAATGAGCCCTCATAGGGACTTCCAGGCTGACCCGGCCATCTGGTCGCCCTTATTGGAAAGCATTGTGTGCGACAAGATGGCCGAGGGGAAAGGTGCAACCAGATGGCCGTGACCGAAAGGACTCCCGTCTGCCCGCCCTGAGCCTTCGCGGTAGGGCTCCCGCCTGCCCACGCAGAGCTCAGGGGGCTCCGCTTCCCGGGAGGCTCGGGGACCCCGGCTGGGCCTCAGGCACTCTCAGGGCCCGGACGCCCGGCGGGGAGGACTGCCTGGGGACCGAACGAGCCCGTCCCGGGCACTTTGCCATGCCGCGGGCCGGGGCAGGGAGCACTGGACGCCTGGGAGGTGTTGTCCTGGCCCAGCCCATCTGGTCTCCCGAAGAGAACCACCAGCCCGGGAGGGGTGTTTCGGCATACCCTGCCTGTACTAATCCGGAGGAAAGCCACCCCTCTTTCTGGTAACCCGTGCGCACCGAGTGACGGAGGGGACCTTGTACGCGAACGTGCCCCACCTCCTGGAGCCCTGGCTGGGATCCGGGAGGCGAATGAGCCCTCATCAGGACTTCCAGGGCGGCCCAGCCATCTGGTCGACCCATTGGAAAGCATTGCGTGCGACCAAATGGCCGAGGGGAAATGTGCGACCAGATGGCCGGGACCGATAGGACTCCCATCTGCCTGGGCTGGGTCTTCCCGGTAGGGCACCCCGCCTGCCCTAGCAGGGCTTGAGGGCTCTGCTTCCCGGGGGCTCGGAGACCCTGGCTGGGCCTCAGGCATGGGGAGGCCTGCAGGAGCTCTCGGGGACCAAACTCCTGGGGGAGGACTGCCCGGGACCCATGGAGCCCGTCCCGGGCACTCTGCAATGCCGCTCGCCGGAGGAGGGAGCCCCGGATGCCTGGGAGGTGTTGCCCGGGCGCAGCCCATCTGGTCCCCGGCAGAGAACCACCAGCCCAGGAGGGGTGTTCTGATGGATACATCTGCCAGTGGATTCCTCACCTTGTGAATATCCCCTGCGCCAGCAACATTCGGAAACTTTTGTAGCAGTCCACGCCGATGGGGTCAAAGACGGCGTCACAGAGACACGGCTCGGCTCCGCTTGCGACTCCGCTGACGTCACCGGCTCCATAAGAAGACCTCATCGGCGTGATGACGTCAGTTCCCTTTTTTCCGCGCCGTCGACGCCAACGGATTTCGGGAATCGTTGACAGTAGCTTTTCTGATACTTTGTGTATTCTTCTGGTTTTCTACTGTTTCTCTTCGAGAAGATGTCGACAAGGAAGTCTGGTTTTAAGCCCTGTCGGGAATGTGGCAAGCACATGTCAATTACAGACCCACATGAAGACTGTGTTTGGTGTCTCTCTTCCGACCACGATGTGGATGGTTGTTCTTGCTGCCGCAAGATGAGCTCCAAAGCTCTAAAAGAAAGGGAGGCGAAGCTTTTCATCGCCAGGATGAAGAAAGAGAAGAGAGGTACGAGGAAGTCCAGATCGAGTTCGAGGTCGGCATCTAAATCGACTTCGGGGCATGCTTCGAGAGGCAAGAAGCATAAGAAGAAGAGGAGGCATTCTTCTCGTCATCACTCCGATAAGAGTTCGGCTCCGAAGTCGCCTGCTCGGCGTCGGCGGGAATCCGTGTCTCCTTCCCCAGTCCCGACCTTACCTCCAGTTCCTTCTTCTCCAGTGGCTTAGTTGGCTCCGGCTTCATCTCCGGTTCCGGTGATATCCCCGACGCCGGCTCCATCTCTGGCTCCGGATTCATCTCCGGCTCCGGATTCATCTCCGGCTCCGTCTCCGGCCCCGGTTGAGGATCTTCCAGTCCCGGGTGAGCCTGTGACGCTGCCAATTCCACCGTCGGCGCCGGCAGGCCCGAGTCCAGTGATGCCTGACCAGTACCCTGCTTTCCCTGGACCGGGTCAGGACCCCTCGCAATATCTAAATGCGATGTATGGGGTGTTTTCCAGGGCCATGTATACCACTGGTGCACCTGCGGGTCCGATTGGTCCGATGGCTTTTAACCTGGGAGTGCCGCAGGTCTATCCTCAAGCTCTATTCATACCGTTCTTTCAAGCGGCGCCGTCTTGGCATCTACCGGCGCCGAGGACCTCGACACCTCTTCACCGGCGCCGGCTCGACCTCGTTCGACGCCGGCTGCTCCAGCGGATCCACGTTCGACGCCGCGGCCGGTGCCGTCGGATTCGAACACGGCACCGCCGACGCCGCTGGTGCGGATTCGTTCCAGAAGGGAGGCGCAGAGAGTGGTGGATGAAAGGAGGTATCTTATACAGGAAGCTGAAGCTGAAGAGGGAGAGTTGGTTGACTCTGATCAAGTGTTTGAGGAGCTAAAGGAGGCAAGTGGGCTGGATTTGTCTCCTTAGTAGGAAATCACTCCGCCATCAGATGAGCCCTCAAAGGATGCAGCGCCGTATCATGCGGTCATCAGGAAGGCTGCTGAGTTGTTAGACCTCCGGTTACCAGCCACGGAGTTAAGGCCTAATATTCTTACTGAGGTGCTGCATTCGCCTACAGCAGTCTCGGAGCCTTTGTTGCCATTTAATGAGGCCATTATCGAACCGGTACTAGAGGTATGGCGTAAACCTTATTCAGCTCCCGCGGTCTCTAGGGCAGTCGCAAGGAGGTATAGGGCGGCTCCAGGGGATCCTGAGTTTCTAACATCGCACCCATCGCCTGAGAGCCTGGTGGTTCAGGCTGCTTGTTCGGGAAGATCCAAGGGTGCCTTCCCTCAGGTTCCAGGAGACAGAGAGGCCAAAAAGATGGACCAGTCGGCCAAAAAGGTCTTTTCTTCGGCCAGCACGGCCCTAAAGTCAACAAACGCAACGTGTCTGTTGGGGTGCTATATCCATGCGCTTATGGACTCAGCCAAAAAATTGGCACCAAAGTTGTCGGAGGAGGATAGGGCCGGCTTCAATGAAGTTTTGGTTGATGCTCAGGCGGCTGCACGACAAGTAATTCAAAGTGGACTGGACACAGCAGACTCAGTTGCCAGAGTTATGGGGTCT
This sequence comes from Triturus cristatus, assembly GCF_964204655.1. Classification (NCBI taxonomy): domain Eukaryota; kingdom Metazoa; phylum Chordata; class Amphibia; order Caudata; family Salamandridae; genus Triturus; species Triturus cristatus. Next base: position 98,434,509 of record NC_140595.1, on the reverse strand, counting down.
TCTGTTGCCACCAGGAGGGGTGCGTGGCTAAAGTCCTCCGAATTCTCCCAAGATATGCAGTCGGCTTTGTTGGACCTACCATTTGATGGGTCTGGGTTGTTCGGCAAGAAGGCGGATGCCGCTCTCGAACGCTTCAAGGAGGGCAAGGCTACGGCAAGGTCATTGGGCCTTCAATCCCAGCCAAGGGGATCTTTCAAGAAGTATAGAGGCTTCGGAAGGGCGACTTTTCGTTCTTATAGACAGACCCAGCAACAGCAGCAACAACAGCAGCAAGGCTCTTTGTCCAAGGGTTACAGAGGAAGAATCAGGGGTCGCTCACGTGGCCGTCAACTCTCCTCCTCTTCCTCTTCCTCTTCAGCCCCTCCCACCACCGCAAAGCAGCCCTAGATCCGACATTCTGGATCATGCTGGTCCTGTGGGGGGCCGGCTTACCCATTTTCTACAGGATTGGGAATCTGTAACTATAGATCTCTGGGTTCTGGATCTTGTAGAAAATGGGTACGCCCTTCCTTTTCGGGAATTCCCTCCAAATTACCCTCCTTGTCAAGGTGCTTGCTCGGGGGATCACCGTCTTCTTCTACAGGAGGAAGTCCTGAAGCTGTTTCAAAAATGTGCGATAGAGGTGGTTCCAGAGCAGGAGAGGGGTCAGGGATGCTACTCCCGGTATTTTCTGATTCCGAAAAAGGACGGCAGATTGCGTCCGATATTGGACCTCAGAATCTTGAATCTTTTTCTAAAGCAAGAGAAGTTCAAGATGCTCACCCTTGCTCAGGTTCTTCAAGCGCTGAATCAGGAGGACTGGATGGTGTCGCTTGACTTGCAGGATGCGTATTTTCACATCCCCATCCTGAAGTCGCACAGGAAGTATCTCCGGTTTACGGTAGGGTTGCAACATTATCAGTTTGCGGTCCTCCCGTTTGGTCTTACTTCGGCACCTCGAGTCTTCACGAAGGTGATGGCAGTGGTGGCAGCCCTATCTGGACGACTGGCTGATCAAAGCGGAGTCGCCAGAGAAGGTGCTACGTCATCTGCAGGATACAACTCAGCTGTTGTACAAATTGGGTTTTTCGATAAACGTGCCCAAATCTCACCTGGTGCCCTCTCAGCGCAACCTGTTCATAGGTGCGGTACTGGACACTACTGTGTGTCGAGCATTCCCTCCTCAAAGGATTCTCGACATACAGGAAATTATTCCTTTCTTTTACAACGGAGCGGTCGTTCCAGTTCTGAAGGTCCTTCGCCTGCTCGGTCTGTTCGCTTCCTGCATCCTGTTGGTCAACCATGCACGCTGGCACATGAGGGCGCTCCAGTGGTGCCTCCGCAAGCAGTGGTATCGGCACAAAGGAGATCTCAGGGAGTCTGTGAGGATCTCCAGAGAAGCTGCAGCGGATCTGTCCTGGTGGAGCGTGGAGGGCAACCTGTCTCAAGGGAAGCTCTTTCATCTACCTCCATCGGTGGCCACGGTGATAACGGATGCATCCACCTTAGGGTGGGGTGCTCATCTGGGGGATCTGGAGATCAAGGGTCTTTGGTCTCCAGAGGAAAGGTTGCTTCACATCAACCTTTTGGAATTGAGGGCAATTCGTTTAGCACTCAAGGCCTTCCTGCCTTCCCTTCGCGGTCGGTCTGTTCAAGTCCTGACGGACAACACTACAGCGATGTGGTATATAAACAAACAGGGAGGAGTGGGGTCTCTTTGTCTCTGCAGAGAGGCCCTGCGTCTATGGTCCTGGGCTCAGGACCATCAGATTTGTCTGATGGCGAATCACCTGGCCGGGGTGCTGAACGTGTGTGCGGACAGTCTCAGTCGGCAGTTCTCCGCCGATCACGAGTGGAGGCTTCATCCGGAGGTAGTTCGTGTTGTCTTTCGGATGTGGGGAACGCCTCGGGTGGACCGGTTCGCCACTCACGAGAATGCTCACTGCCCGTCATTCTGCAGTCTCCAGTATCCGATGCAGGGAGCGTTGGGGGGCGCGTTTCAGTTGAGTTGGGGCTCACGACTCCTTTACGCATTTCCTCCCATACCCTTGATTCCTCGGGTTCTGAGGAAGATTCGCCAAGTCCGGGCCCAAGTCATTTTGATCGCCCCGGATTAGCCAAGAAGGGTGTGGTATACAGATCTTCTCCACCTCTCCTCATGCCCTCCGCTCCGTCTCCCTCTGAGGGCAGACCTCCTCTCGCAATCGGAGGGGCAGGTTCTACACCCCCACCTCCAGAGCTTACACCTTCATGCCTGGAGATTGAACGGGGCAACCTGAATTCTTTTTCTCTCCCACCGGATGTGGTAGATGTAATTTTGTCTTCCAGACGTCATTCCACCAAATCCATATATTCCTATAGGTGGTCTAAATTTGTACTTTGGTGCGGAGAGAAGTCCATTGACCCTTTGAAGGCTCGTCTATCTAACATCCTTCAGTTTGCCCTTTTTCTTGCTCAGCAAGGCTTTGCTGTGGCTACTGTTAGGGGTTATTTATCGGCTTTGTCGGCTTTCCTTTGTTTGCCGGATCAGCCGTCGTTATTCAAATCACCTATTGTTCTTCGTTTTCTCAAGGGTCTCACAAACAGGTTTCCTCCTACTCCCTTTATTGTGCCTCAATGGGACTTAAACCTTGTATTAACTTATCTTATGGGTTCTCTCTTCGAACCCTTACACAAGTGTCCCTTGAGACTGTTGTCCTTTAAGACGGTTTTCCTCATTGCAATCACCTCGGCAAGGAGGGTAAGTGAGCTTCAAGCTCTAAGTTCAAAACCCCCATTCTTGACCATTCATGCTGAAAGAATGGTACTCAGGACCAGGGCTGCGTTTTTGCCTAAGGTGGTAACTCCCTTCCATCTGGGGCAATCCATTACCCTTCCTTCCTTCTATCCTCCCCCTCACCCTTCCAAGGAGGAGGAGAGACTTCACCGCTTGGATCCTAAGAGGGCGGTGAGCTTCTACCTGGACAGGACAAAGGACTTCAGAGTTGATGACCAGCTCTTCGTGGGCTTTGTTGGCTGCAGGAAAGGTCGAGCGGTGCACAAGCGCACCCTTTCCAGGTGGATTGTCTTGTGCATCAAGATATGCTACTCTTTGGCTGGTAAGGAAACTCCAGAGGGTTTGAGAGCTCATTCCACTAGAGCAAAGTCTTCCACTTCTGCTTTGTCTAGGGGTGTTCCTGTGGAGGACATTTGTAGGGCGGCAACTTGGGCCTCCCTCCACACCTTCGCAAAACATTATTGCTTAGACACCGTGCTGAGGAGGGACGGACACTTTGCTTGTTCCGTCCTTCAGGACTTTTTGGTGTAGAAGGGTGGACACCCTCCTCCGGGAGCGGGACTGCTGTGGGAATCTATTCACAAGGTGAGGAATCCACTGGCAGATGTATCCATCAGAAGAACAAGTTACTTACCTTCGGTAACGCTTTTTCTGGTGGATACAGTATCTGCCTGTGGATTCCTCACTGACCCACCCGCCTCCCCGTTGTCCATCCTTCTATACCTATAGTTCTGTTGTTGGTGTTTCACAATGTATTTATATCTCTCAAGGGCATTGTGTTATTTCTTTTGCCTTTCTGCTTATTCTCCACACTGTGTGTGTGTTGATCTGCATATTGTGTACTGTGTATACTGTGTATATATATTGCTGTCAGTCCGTCCGTGTGCCTCGAAGGCACGGACAAATGGGGCGGAACGGACGTCATCACGCCGACGAGGTCTTCTTATGGAGCCGGTGACGTCAGCGGAGTCGCGAGCGGAGCCGTGTCTCTGTGACGTCGTCTTCGACCCCATCGGCGTGGACTGCTACAAAAGTTTCCGAACGTTGCTGGCGCAGGGGATATTCACAAGGTGAGGAATCCACAGGCAGATACTGTATCCACCAGAAAAAGCGTTACCGAAGGTAAATAACTTGTTCTTCTGGCATACCCTGCCCTTAGTAATCCGTAGGAAGGCTACCCCTCTTTCTGGTAACCCGTGCACACCCCGAGACTGAGGGGACCCAAGGCTCAGACATGCCTGACCTCCTGGAGCTCTGGCCTGGATCGGGGAGGCAAATGAGCCCTCATCGGGACTTCCAGGGAAGCCCGGCCATCTGGTCGCCCCATTGAAAAGCATTGCGCGCTACTATTCCAATACATTCCCTACTGGATTTGCTCTAGATGGTGCTCCAACATAAGTAATATACCAACACCTTCCCTACTGGACTTGCTCTAGATGGCGCTCCAACATAAGGAATATACCAACACCTTCCCTACCGGACTCATGTGGGCCGGGAGCCGCAGGAGCACCGAAGGAGATAACAAACAAAAGTAACAATCACAGTAACAGTACAGAAAGTAGCAATATCCAGATTGGGGGGGGGGGGGGGTGTTTGAAGAACTCCCATTAGTCCAACATAGCGCTATATAAATGATCAGGGTGAGAGAAACAGGTAAGGCAGGCAATATCAAACAACAATAATGATCGCAATAACAGTATCATAGGAGCCAGAGCAAGAATGTGTTCATCAATAGCACGTTCACTTGTTTTTTGAAAGATACAGGTGAAGGGTCAACTCGGATTTCAGATGGTAAAGAATTCCAGATTCTCTGAGCAATGCCAGGGAAGGCTTGATTGTAAGTTTTCTTCTTCTTGAATCTTCTGTGTTTTCAACAGTAAAGACAAAGTGATTCTTGAGGTTCTAGAGCCACCCGACAGCTCCAGTTTGGTGCAATCTACCTAGGGTGAATTGATTGCTCATCCGTGAGTATGGGAAATGGATTAAACATCCATGCTGGATACCAGAACTCCTCAATCCAGCATTGTTTCTCCCCATTCCCAGTTCATTTCCACAGTGCTGGGAATCCAGTGCATGTCTGATGTGTTTATTTTTACACAAAGTGTGCATTTTTCTTGTCATCACCCCTTTACATTTACCTTACAGTCCTCCAGGACTACTTGGTTTTTCGTCAGTCTGCACACCAGGTTCTGAAACGAAGCCACTCCTGTCTTTAAACAGCTTTACTTCCTTAAACAGACTGTAGCTTTTCTCGGGCTAGCTTGTATGGTCTGCTTCACATCACCTTACTCTACATATCCGTCCTCCTTGATAGGACCAGTAGCGGCCTGTGCAGGTAAGAAAGGTGGGGGCCGGGTGGGGGGAATGAGTCGACAGATGACGTCGAGAGGAAATTGAATAAATATTAAATGTTCCTTCATCCTCCGTTAACTCCCTCCCCAACCTCGCTCACCACTCTTACCTGCACAGGCCGCTCTTTGGTTAGGACACCTTCTCCATTCAACTCAAATATGCAGATGGTGGGGTAAGGTGGGTAGGTGTGAGTAGAGTTGAGGTCTGGGAAAGGGAGGTACTTAGTAGGTAGCGGATGTTAAGGAATATTTGGGGCAGTGGGCAGGACAGGTAGTGAGAGGTAAGTGCGTGAGACACTTCTAAAACTGGGAAGCAGGCAACGAGTTTGGGAGAAGGAAAAAACTACCAGTGTTCTTCAAACCTACTTTAAATGCGCAACATTCTCCATTTGTGATGCTGATCCATTCTTCATCACTTTTAGCCAGAACAACACACCACATTTTCCACAATCAGTGCTGGCTCATTGCCACTGTGGCCGCAAAATCAATTTGCATAAAGCCTTTCATTGGAGAGACTGGACGGTTTACCATCAATGCATTGTAATGGAAGCACTTTTCTTTAACAAAGGAGAAACACTGTGGAATGGTAAGGAGTTGGTGTGAAGATGCCATCAGTTACTCCCGCCAAATGATCCATATCTTAAAAAAATACACTCCACTAAAAAGTGTCCTATTATGCCAAAATATAAATGTGTTCCAAGATCCTTGGTCTTCAAACTCGAAATTTCTATGTTTCTCAAATTAACAAATATGCTCAGGAAAGAAAATAACAAGTAAGAGGTTTTTGTTCTCTAGTTCCTGCGGTAGTCTTGTTACTAGAGTGATCCCAAGTTGGTAAGCGGAGCATAATTTGTATCAGTTGTACCACTCAGAAGATTCAAAGTTTCCAATTTGGGTCCTAACTCTTTTGTGAGATACATACAAAGATTAATTAAAAGAGGTGGTCATAGAGTAGTAATTGAAATAGAGTATGACACAATGTAATAATACTCAATAACAAAGAGCTGTAAGATAGGGAGCGCATAGGCTTCACTTATAATGTACTATAATAGAACATTAAAAGTGAAGATTAACAAACCACTGTGCAAGCGCCAAGTAGATTCCGGGTCTTACATAACTGCACCAATAGTGCCTGGAGGTGACACTTACAATTTAACAGCTCAAATTAAATTCTGGTGGGAAGCAACATACTATGCCCATTGCTAATAGAATAGCACTCTTGTTTACTAAAGTCGTATCCATCTTGCAGCAGTTTACTCGCAGGCAACAGGAAGTTTCGTCAAGCCAATGCCATCACTTGGAACTAAGAGATCCGGTTTACTAGATATTGTCACTACAACAGGTAGTTAGTTGAACAGTTTCTTGGCATGTTCCCTGCCTACTCATAACTTGGTAACTAAGAAACAATGTCAAGCTGCAGTGCTTGATGTTTGCAAGCATCCCCATTACACCAGAAATCTAGCACTCAATGTAGCTACTGAATCCACTTGTATTATGATGGCTTTGGGATTCCAAGGTTTGAGAAAAAACAACTGCTGTCTCAAGTCAAAGGATAGGACAAAATATATTAACATATTTTAAGTTTGGGTTGCCTAGCCGTCGTACGGCTGATGTGGTGGGGGCAGTGCCTCTGCCCCCCTACTTGTGGCTGTCTTGCCTAGCACAAAGATGTCCATCTTTTGTTAGAGGATTTGTCATAGAAAAATGTGCTATGACAAACTCTAAATACTCCTATTAATCTTTCTGTGCTTACACAAAAAAATAGTTTCCTTCAACTCAATTCTGTGCCTGTCTTAATTTAGTATGACTGTTTTTGTTGTTAATTATAGACTGTGAGCGGTGGAGCACTAAACAGAGGGTGGCCCAATGGAAGATGTAATACTAGGAGGCAAGGGTGGAGCGTCTGGTCAGGGGTTGTGCTTTTTGAGGAGGTGTGGGTTCAGCTGTTTTCTGAGTTATAAGAGAGTAAGTGCTGGTCTGATGTTAAAATGCTTGCTGTTGTAGATCCTGGGACCATAAACAGAGAAGACTTGCCTTCTGTTTCTTGTTTTTTCGTGTAGTGTTTTGTCTCCAGTCTGGGTATACTGAGGCTTCTGGTCTAGCTTTGTCCGCAAGACATGATTAGTTTGTTTGCCGTTTAAGCTCAGGACTTGTTATTGGGCACTGTATGAATGAAACAGCTGCTCTTGAAGGACTGGCTGAAGGCCCAGCCATTGTAGGCTCTCACAGAGGTGCCTATCTTGATTCCGTGCTCGGTGGGGCACGTAACCCGCACTGCTCGGAGGAGCGGTGACCGGTTGGTGGCTGAGACAATATGCTTGGATGAGCATCCGACCGTGGCATTCGGAGGAACATAACCTGAGGAACATTGCTGGATAGGTCAGTGACTGGCTGCCTGTTGTGGATTCCTCCTGCTAGTGACGATAGCGTGTTGATACTCACAGGAGTGAGGCAGCGCTACTTCGATTTGGCCTTGGGCGGCGGTGTGCTCACCGTGGAAGCCCCTCCCCTTGTTGCCCTTGTTACTTTGGTGGCTTACACACCACGGAGTGGAAATACAGTCTGAGGGAAGACTGTCACTCCTCCTATAGTTGTTCCTTATCATCCCAAAAAGAGGGGTTAGTTCTTCTTGGCAACACAGGGAGCGTTTGTTTATGTTGAACTACATATGATTGCACTTGGTTGAGAACCGCTGGGACCAGTGGTATGGATGACCGATACCAGAGCAATTGGTAATTCCGTTTCCTACTGAGACCTACATGAGAGTAGACCGTTTACCGTAGACAGTGTTATTGAATGACTTGTGTTTTGTCTTTCAGATTCTTGTCCCAGCTGTCCCTTCCCTTTTCTCCCTTCTTTCCCTCGCCTGATCACCTTTGGGCTCCGTAACTATTGGTTGGAGTCTGGGGATATCGGGAGGTGGACCTGTATTGCATCGCCCGGATCCTGAGGAGTACATTAAATCCTAACAGAATAACGCACCCACGATAGGTTGCTCCTCCCGGTCCGGGGGTGTAAGACATGGCCTCCTTGGAGGATGTAGTACAGGCATTGGCCTTGATACAACAGGAACTAGTGGCATCGTGAGTAGAGACGGCAGCGTTGAGGGACCGGGTTGATCGGTTGACCATGAACCCCTTTGATGCCTCGGTATCGAGCGGTCAGCAGATACACGTAACCATGCCTCCTCCCATTCCTCTGGCTAGCCCAGAGAGGTATGCTGAGGATCCACAGAAAATCCAAATATTCCTTACACAGATTATGTTGCATTTTTCTTGCAAGCCCTCTTCCTTCCCTACCAACCATTCCAGGGTGGCGTATGCAATCTCATATCTGGTGGGAGACGCGGCGTCTTGGGCGGTCCCGTTGGTCAGGAACAACGACACCATACTTTCGGATTGGGACGCGTTCCGGGCCGCGTTCGAAGGGGTGTTTGATAGACGAACAACCACATTTAGCACAAACAGAGAGTTACTAGCCCTGAGACAAGGGAGGAATGATTTGGTTACGTACCTCACCTCTTTTAACCGGTTGGTGGCTGAGACATCATGGCCGGAAAAAAAAAGGATGTCCCTATTCTATCAGGGGTTGTGTGATGAGCTAAAGGATGTAGTGGCACAGATCGACCCCCAGCCTAGCACATGCACCGCATTGATGAGTCTGACCGTGCGCCTGGATGGTGGCATGGCAGAAAGAGGGGGAGACAGGTACAAAGGTGGTGGGTTTACTTCTAGGTATTCTCGGAAGGAGCCGGTTCCCGCGGCCACCTCTAGTGAACCCATGGAGGTAGGGGCTGTCCGAGCACTTTTGTCTCGTACTGAAAGGGAAAGCCGTCGCACATTGGGTCTATGCATGTATTGTGGGAAAAGAGGGCATTTTGTGCGCGAATGTCCCTCCAAGCCTAAGTCCCAGGTGTTTTCCTATAGAGGAAAAAAGGCGGCAGTGTCAACCGTGGGTAAAGATGCGGGAATCCAAGACCTACCCCACCTTTGGCTACTGCTGACACCGAGTGGAAAATACCGTCTTTAGCTACCAACAGGTCTACGGACAAAGAAGCACATATAGTGCTACAAGCAGGACTAGAAGTAGGGTCACAGGTTCACCAGGTGCTAGCGATGCTAGATTCAGGAGCCACAGGCAACTTCATTGATAGCGGATTGGTGAGCTTGTTGTCCATAGGGGTGGTGCCTCGGAGGTCCCCAGAGGAGGTCCTGGTGGTGGACGGCAAACCGTTGAAATCCGGTAGGATCACTCTCCAAACCGAGAACCTGAAGATGTCTTTAAGAGACGGAAGTAGACAACATCTAGAGGAGATTGAATTAAATTCCATAGAGGCCCCTCAGGGTAAAGTAATATTGGGGATGCCGTGGTTCTGTTGCCACAATCCAACGGTGGATTGGAAGGAAGGAACCGTTCGGTTTTTGTCCCGAGGGTGTGAAGAACGGTGTCTGAGGGAACATCAGATGCAAGCTATTGCACTGACATATCCTTTTTGTATCGCCACCACCGCTGAAAAAGACGTGGAACTTACGGGGGAGTACTCCATGTTTGAGGATGTCTTTAACAAATCTCAGGCGGAACACCTCCCCCCACATAGAGCATCTGATTGCCAGATAGACCTGGTGGAGGGGGCCGTCATTCCCACCTGTAGGGTGTATGCATTATCAGAACCCGAGACACGCTATCTGAGAGAATACCTAGATCATTACTTGGCAATAGGGTTCATCAGACCATCCCGCTCACCTGCAGCGTCTCCGCTGTTTTTTTATAGCCAAGGCAAACGGAGAGTTGAGGGCGTGTTGCGACTTCAGAATGTTAAACAAAAATACAGTAAGGAACCGGTATCCGTTGCCACTGATCTGTGTCCTGTTGGATCAAGTGCGGGAGGCTTCTATCTACACTAGGCTAGATCTCCGTGGGGCCTATCATTTAGTGCGTGTAAGACAGGGGGATAAATGGAAAACGGCATTTAAGACCCGTTTTGGCCTGTATGAGTATCTGGTTATGCCGTTTGGGCTATGTAACGCCCCGGCGGTGTTCCAGTTTTTCTTAAATGAGGTATTGAGGGAGTATATGGACATCTTTGTGGTCGTCTACATTGATGACATTCTTATATACTCAGCGGCCGTTGAGGACCACGAACGCCACGTTGTCCTGGTACTAGAAAAGTTACGTGCCAACAAACTATTTTGCAAATTAAGCAAGTGCGAGTTTGGGGTGACAAAAGTTGAGTTCCTGGGAGTGATCCTGAGTCCTGAGGGATTAAGTATGTCTGAACGCAAGGTAAAAGCTGTGCATGAGTGGCCTACTCCTCATTCTGTTCGGGATGTCCAGTGTTTTCTTGGGTTCGCTAACTATTACCGCCGATTCATTCAGGATTTCTCTCAGATAGCGGTCCCCATTACTCGGCTACTTCGTAAGGGAGTGCCTTTCCTGTGGACGACGGAGGCCACTACTGCTTTTGAACATCTGAAGAAAGCGTTTACAACGGCTCCAGTACTCCGGCACCCTCAGATGGACGTCCCTTTTGTTGTAGAGGCAGATGCGTCCAATGAGCCATCGGGGCCGTTTTGTCTCAGAGAGACAAAGACACGGGTAGGCTACATCCCGTAGCTTATCTGTCCAAGAAACTGGATAAAGCGGAACTGAATTATACGATAGCCGAAAAAGAACTCCTGTCGATAAAAAAGGTATATAATCACAAAAGGGACTCCACTGTATGTGTGGAGGAGGGAACAAGAGGCATGGGGTTCTAGGAGCTAGCAGCCTCCAATATTATATGTTTACCACAAAAGAGCTGCTCCTAGTGTGATAACCCAAGCGAGTTACAAGAACGTCGTGAGTGTGGGCATCTCACAAAAGGTTACGGACTGGTCTCACACACCACCTGGTGTCATGCTTCATCATTGACCAGTCCTCGCCCTCTAAAACCTTCGTTTGATAGAGGGCGGGCATACACTTGGCGACAAGGATGCACTTCTAAATAACTAAGTGGGGGCCCGTGAAATAGTGAATGAGGTTAAAAATCATTATAGTAATCAGGAGTGTTTTTAATGTGACTGAAAACTATATGATATTAAAAAATATATGTGACGGTGATTGGGGTATTTAGTGTCCTCTAACCGTCTTGTGAATGGTCATTCCAGGAATGGCACCATTATCTGTGGGGGGCCCAGCACCCTGTGACAGTGTATTCAGACCATCGAAACCTTCAATTTATGAAGACCGCTCGTCATCTCACACAAAGACAAATGAGATGGACACTTTTTTTTGCAGAGTTCGATTTTTGTATCACGTTCAGGCCAGGCACCGACAATCGGAAGGCGGATGCCTTATCAAGACAGACCATGGGGGAAGGAACCCTTTAACCAGCTCCGGTGGCTATCATCAACCCTGCAAAGGTAATCTGCGTGTTGAGGGCAGACAGGTTTTTGGACGAGGTACGCGTCAAGCGTTCCATAGGGGATTGGAAAAAGTGGTCTGACACCGATCGGGTACGTACCATCAAAAGAGGACTTCCTTTTCATGGAAACCGGCTGTTCCTTCCTACAAAGATACTGCAGAAGAAGACGTTTCAATTGTGTCATGTCTCTCCTTTGGCAGGTCATCCGGGTATCCGAAGGACAACGGAGGCTATGGCCAGGTATTTTTGGTGGAAGACAATGGCCAGAGACGTCAAGTTCTGGGTAACTCAATGTGAGGTGTGCGCCAGAGCAAAAGGAGAACGCTGCAAAAAGAAAGGGAAGCTGCTCCCTATGCCCACTCCTCAACAACCGTGGCAGAACATAAGCCTGGATTTCATCACAGGACTGCCTGTTGATCAGGGGTGCACGGCGATCCTAGTCGTAGTGGACAGCCTGACTAAGATGGGTCATTTCATTCCGTGCAGAAACCTACCCACGGCTGGACAGACCGCACAGCTATTGTTGACCCATGTGGTGAAGATCCATGGCTTGCCCGCAGTAATAGTGTCCGATAGGGGTCCCCAGTTTATAGCTAGCTTCTGGAGGACCTGGTGCAAGGAGTTACGGATTGAGTCAGCGATGTCTACCAGTTTTCACCCTCAGACCGATGGACAGACTGAACGGCTCAACCAGTCTTTGAAACAATATCTGAGGTGTTACGTGTCTGACTCCCATGAGTCTTGGGTTTCCATGTTATGGATGGCTGAGTTATCCTACAAAGATACATTACATAGTTCGATAGGGGTATCCCCGTTTATGGCCAATTTTGGGTACAATGCAAAAACGCTCCCTATCTCCATCCCGTTGGAAGTGGGCAATCAGCCGTCTGTCCTGGCCCACCTACAGACTCTGCAAACTCTTCACAAGAGAACACAATGTTTTCTAAAGGCGGCCAAACGGACGTACAAGAGATGGGATGATAAAAAAAGAATCGATAGTCCAACGTATGCCGTAGGAGATAGAGTCTGGTTGTCCACCAAAAACATACGGTTCAAGTCACGCAGCATTTTCCATCCCAAATACATCGGCCCGTATGTGGTGGTGCGACAGGTTAATCCAGTAACATATAAACTCAAGCTGCCTGGCACTCTCGGGATCCACCCGGTTTTTCACTGCAGTTTGCTAAAACCAGCGGGGGTAGCCAGGAGGAAATCCCCTCCACCGGTGTGGTGTGATGGGGGATTGGAATACGAAGTGAAGAGCATCGTGGACCCCCGATATTGCAGGGGGAAGTTATGGTTCCTTGTCTCCTGGAAGGGATACACCCCAGAGGATGATTCCTGGGAACCCTCTTCCGCTGTGCACGCGCCTGCGGCGGTAAGTCGGTTCTATCGGATGCATCCGTGGAAGCCGGGTTCTAGGAGGCGCTTGGGGAGAGAGTCTACTGTAAGGATTCGGGGTCCGAAGCGCCTACCCAGCGCTTAGAACTACCATTCCCAGCAGCCTCAGAACCAGGAAGTAGACGTCTACTTAACGACGCCACGCACAGCTTGAGGCGTGCGTTATTCCTTTCCTGGGAAGAGGCGAGGAAGATCGGAGGGTCCTGACTCCACGAAGGGTGTTTGCAGTTTTGGCGGCGATTCTTGGAGCAAGTACAGGACAAGGAAGGTGAGGATTCCCTTCCGCTGCTCGGACGAGCGGTGACCTGAGCACGGCATGCACAGAGGTGCCTATCTTGATTCCGTGCTCGGCGGAGCACGTAACCCGCACTGCTCGGAGGAGCGGTGACCGGTTGGTGGCTGAGACAATATGCTCGGATGAGAATCCGACCGTGGCATTCAGAGGAACATAACCTGGGGAACATTGCTGGATAGGTCAGTGACTGGCTGCCTGTTGTGGATTCCTCCTGCTAGTGACGATAGCGTGTTGATACTCACAGGAGTGAGGGAGCGCTACTTCGATTTGGCCTTGGGCGGCAGTGTGCTCACCGTGGAAGCCCCTCTCCTTGTTGCCCTTGTTACTTTGGTGGCTTACACACCACGGAGTGGAAATATGGTCTGAGGGAAGACTGTCACTCCTCCTATAGTTGTTCCTTATCATCCCAAAAAGAGGGGTTAGTTCTTCTTGGCAACACAGGGAGCGTTTGTTTACGTTGAACTACATATGATTGCACTTGGTTGAGAACCACTGGGACCAGTGGTATGGATGACCGATACCAGAGCAATTGGTAATTCCGTCTCCTAGTGAGACCTACATGAGAGTAGACCGTTTACCGTAGACAGTGTTGTTGAATGACTTGTGTTTTGTCTTTCAGATTCTTGTCCCAGCTGTCCCTTCCCTTTTCTCCCTTCTTTCCCTCGCGTGATCACCTTTGGGCTGCGTAACCATTGGTTGGAGTCCGGGGATATCGGGAGGTGGACCTGTATTGCATCGCCCGGATCCTGAGGAGTATGTTAAATCCTAACAGTTGCTGTCTCAGTGCTGCTGGGTGTTCTGACCCCTGATTGGTCGACCTGTAGAAGATTATTGTTGATTATCTCCTGTAGCTGGGTGGGAACTGCTTTCCTGATGATTCTTCTTATGAATGGAAGGCGGGTAATAAGGTGGAAGTTGTTGAGGTTAACTGTGTTTATGGATGGTTTCTTTATGAGAGGGAAGAATCTGAACGGTTTTCAGTCGCAGCCGCCACGGATCGAGGGTGGTGGGCGGGTGAAAAAGAAAAACGTACCTCCTCACCGCTTCCTCACTGCATCTCTCCTCCGTAGTCCCTCCTCCAGCTGGAAGAGGAAGCACACCCACACGTGGTTCGGCGCTCAGACAGGCAGTGGGAGCGTGGGCATGTTCTCCACCCTGACTGCAATACAGCCTGGGTTGAGGACATACAAAGTGCTCATGACTGGCCGGCCCGAGATGGCCAGCCAAACATTCATGCGCACTTAAAGTGTCCTCACCACTCTTCCAATCCTTTCATAAGAGCAGCCCTGCACGTCCTGCAAAGCTGCCGCAGCAGGATAACATACAGTGATATAAACATCAAGTTATCGTTTTATTTTTATTTTATTTCACTGCTGCAAAACAGTGAGGCGACGCTCCTCCGCCTTAGCAGAGGAGCCACCACGGCCTGTTTTAAGGGCTTCTGGGAATATTCCATGGCTTTTCTTTTGTCTTTATCTTAAATTGGGCACTGTTTGGGCATTCATGGGGTTTTAGTGCAGATACAATATAAAACTGCTACCCGCTGCACTGTTTGCAATGTGCTCTGTGTTGAGATGAAGGAAGCCATCTATTAGGCACCCTTCAACAGCACTGCCTTCCCTGTTTCACTTACGGCATTATATCTGTTAACTGCAGAGTCAGAAAAAAGGCATTTATGTAGGTCTGCCCATATCGTATAAACTGATGAAGTACCAGCAGAAGGGTCTGGCTTTCGCTTTACATTCAAATTAGCAAAGGCCTTTTTTTCATGCAATACCTGCATCTGTTTATGAAGTATTCACTACCATGTCCTCCTCCACCCCCCCCCCCCCCGCCTCTGGTCCCTCATTGTCTTCTATACAGCCTGTATTACAGAAGGGCCAGCTCTAATTCTGTTCATTATGTTTAGTTCTTGGCCTACTATTTGAAATGAAAAGCAGATGCATTGTGGTGACTGAAGCCGCTTTGTGTTCACTTTGATGTTCTACGCAGTTGGTTGACTGTGAGACACTGTCCTTTCCCAAAAGATCATTGTTAGCGAAGGACTACATGACCGCTCCCTGTGCATGTGTGAATGCGTCTTTTGTGTGGTGGATCTGTGCACAGATTCTCCCTTTCATAACCCCACTCCTGCTACAGATGTCATGGGGAACACCTCTTGATTTTATTACTGTACTATTTTATAGCTTTGGGTGCCCGCTAAAGATGTCTCTAGCAATTTTAACTAACTTATTTGCGCATGTTAATCTTTAAAAAATATAGTTTGCCGGTTTTATTTCCTAGAGGTTCTTGGTACAATGCCTTATGCCTATTTGGTCCCTTTTAACCAATGTATTTTAAATTAATATAATTCATGTATCTTGAATGTCCCAGAATAGCTTTCTGATATCATCTTAAATGTACATAGCACAATGCCATATTCTTTTGTCTTTGTGTATTTTATTAAGTGCACTGTATTATATTGGTCTGGTTACTTTTATGGGCGAGTAGCCTGGGTAAAGTATTTTGATGATGAAAGGCTTCATTATGGCACTCTTCTATGTTCCGTAATCTCCATGTAGTAATCTTGCACTGTTGTAAGTTTTAGCCTGTGTCATGAGGAATTTCAGAGGAATTCTGAATTTCTTCTCTTATTTCGCCATGTTTTCCCCACATTCCGGGAAGTTTACTGTAGATTTATTCTGTCACGCTTTAACTGGTGAAATGTGTTTGTGGAAAACTCCAAAAGTGACATGTTGTAGCATTCTTCCTAAAACCAATCGGGCATTAACTCCTGTTTTTGCCCAAATTTACATAACCGGAGACCTCTTAATGGGTATCTCAGTTTCATATTTCTGGGCACCCTCTTAGGATTATTCAATTTGTTACAATATGCCCCAAACAAGAAAGCATTTCCCTCCAGATATTAGACAGTCACTGGAAGCAATTAACTTCTACTGATGTTTTATACTATGTTTTTTTATTTGTATTGATTGTGATTTCAACAGTTGTTTGTATTTATTTTACTTGTTTGCTTTTATTGTTTTTACTTCTGAAAACCGAATAAAGCTGCTTTGACTTGATTACTACTGTCAAAGCAGTGCTGAATGAGTAATACAAAGTCAACAATGGGAATTGTGCATGGATGCAGCACAAAGGGATGATCCATTTGTTGGAAACAGTGACGAGGTCAAGGAGGCTAGTTTAGTCTATTTTTATTTTTATTACAAAATTTTTTTTTGCTTGGGAGGCAAAACAAGAGCAAATACATCAACATATTGTATTTTCAATACAAATACAGTCTTGTCACCAGAGGAATAGAGCAAAAAAAACAATACAGAATAAAATGCTGAAGAATTTACCAATCTTGGCTCATTCCATGCCACAAAATCTGCGCATCGAATTTAAGCCTCTAACTTTAGCCAGGGCCTTCTCCCTCTCAAAAACCTCCATAACAATAGCCCACCATTCTGCTGTATTACAAGGTCTTGGAGAAATCCAGGCTCTAGAAATAGCTCGTCTAGCAGTAACTGTAATTATATATAACTAGCAGTAACTATAATTATATATAATTATGCGCGACGTGCCTGATTAGCATCCCCCTTGTAACCCAGTATAATCTCCTCATTAGAAAAAGTCAGATCTAATCTAAGGCTATTTTTACAGACCAGTATACCCTCCTGCCAAAAAGCCCTTAACTGTGGGCATGCGACAAACATATGAACAATATTAGCCCCATGTTCTCCAAACTTAGGACAGTTCATCCTATTACTTGAGGAATGAGTTCTTGATTGTCCCCACCTAGCTATCTTATCAGCAGTATAATACAGCATACATACGGTTTTAAATTGTTGTAATCGCAAATTTAGTAGAAAAAACAGCAGCTTTTAACGTATAAAGTGCCTCATCCAGTATTGTAGGAGTTATTTTAATCGCAAGGGTTGAGCTCCATTTTGAAGCTAGCTGTAAACAAGATTGTCTATCCTGGCAAAGAAGCTTATATGCCGCACATATTGTCTTCTTCCGAGGAGATTCATGTAAAAACACCAATAGATCCTGAGCCTCTATCGATTTAAGACACTGTGAATTAAAAAAAAAAAAAAATCTCCAAGTTGTAAATATTTATAATGATGTTGTCGTGTTGTCAGAAAAGTATCCTGCAGATTTTAAAAAGGTTGAAAGCCATTACAATCCTAAAGATCTTCCAGCTTATCCACAACAAGTCAAGCCCACCGTTTCAATATCCCATCATGAAAAATGTCTGGGAGAAGTGGATTATCCCACAGAGGGAATTTATTAAAGTATATTGGTAAAGAATACCAAGCAACAATGATATGATTTGAAATCAGGGAGTTAAAGGCCGCCTTGATTAAATAGATACTTTAAAATTTTAATTGCACGACCAGCACGCTTATACCCCCATATAAAGCTGCTCACTGCCTCATCTAGCTTTTTAAAAAATAAATTAGAAACTCTCAAAGGAATTAAACGAAATAGATACAAAAATTTTGGGAGAATCTTCATAATATCACACCTACATATTATACTTATGGGTAGTTTATGCCAATTCCTAAATGTTTTAATGACGTTGCCCAGTAAAACGTCATAGTTTAGTTTTATTATACTTACAATCTGGGACGTGATACGAATGGCAAGATAAGTAGCTTCAGAGCATTATCCCATAACAGGGTTATCCATTTTAAAATTCAATAAGACCTGAGTTGTTTTGGTATTCAATTTATATCTAGAAAAAGACCCACATTTTCCTGCCTCTTGGATGATTAATTCTAAAGATTGGCCTGGTCCGTCGTGAACATGGCAAAGCCATCTGCGTAAGCATTGACTTTTAATTCGTTGGATCCTGGAGATAATGGTAAAATATTTTTATTGGCAAGCAAAACCCGGATGAAAGGTTCAAGATATAAAGCAAACAATAATGGGGAAAGAGGGCATCCCTGGCGCATCCCATTATTCATACAGAAAAGCCTAGACTGTGAGCCAGCATAGCTTAATTTAGCCTGTGGTGTACAATAGAGTGCCTTTACCCACTCCAAAAATCGGCCTGAGACTCCAAATGCAGTAAGAGTAGACATGAGACAGCCCCATGCCACACGGTCGAAAGCTTTCTCCACATCCAATGATATCATACCCAAATTAACACCGGATAGTTAGCTAAATCAAATGCCATTATAGCAGTGTTAGTATGTGCCAAAGTATCTCACCCTGCTATAAAGCCATGCTGTTTTTAGAGTATATTTTAGCATCAGCATTAATAAGTTATATCGGGCGATAGGATCCACAATCTTCAGGTGGCTTTCTCTTCTTCAAGAAAAAAACTATATTGGTAGTATCCCAAGTTGGTGGTACAATGCCCGATTCACCTATTTCTATAATAACCTTAATGAAGAGTGGAGTCATTATATTCTTACATTTTTGATAGAATTCAACAGGTATCTGATCTTCACCTGAAGCTTTACCAGAAGGAAGTGAAGACCAAGCTGTCCAGATGTCTTCTGACGATATCTCTGAGCAGAGATGTGTAACATCCTCAGCTAATAATAAAGGAAGTTCTGTCCTAGCTAGATAACTAGAAACCTCCTCTATTATGATTGGATCTGATGGGGCATAAAGATCTTCATAAAAAGATACAAATTGTGCGAGTATCATATGGGTTTCTGTATGAAGAACATTATCCGCACCTTTAATTGTAGTAATTAAACTCTTAGCCTTATTATCAGCTATTTTATAAGCTAATATCCTGCCCACCTGTTCACTGTATTCGTATTGAGTAGATCAATACTTATTATAAGCAACAGCCACTCTTTCCTTAAGTATCCCTGCTGCTGACTCTCTTACTTCTGTCAGTTTAATATAGACCTGAGACTGAACACTGTACTGTTGCCTAATAGCCATCGCATGGGACTGTTCTAAATTAGTTAACGCTATACAAGTCGTTTTAATAGAAGCCTCTCTGGTTTTATTTTTCACTAATATGAATTGTTGTGTGATACCCCTTATGAATGCCTTCATAGAATCCCAAACCATACAGAATGAAGTGGTATTATTTTAAAATGTATCAATTCCGCCAACAATTTTCCCATATGTAAAATATAATAGTCATCCGCCAACTAGTGATGTGGAAAAGAGAAAGAGCGCCTTGAATTAGTAACCAGTAACAGTTCACTAGATAACAAAATAGGGTTATGATCTGACGTGATCTTAGGACATACCTCCATCATAGCTGTACGCAGTACAGCATCATTTACCCAGGTCATAACTATCCTTGAATACTGTCTATGTGGGTATGAATAATGTGGAAACCCCGGGAGATTTAGATATAAAACTCTCCATGCAGCCCGAATCTTATGTAGACATGCTAACTCCAAAATTGATGCCCGTACTTTCGGCATTCTTAAGATTGGCCGCCGGTTAGTAGAATCAATAGTTTGATTCATAATACAATTAAAATCACTGATGACTATCAAAATTCCTTGTAATTCCAGTAGAGTTAGCATGAGTAAATTAAAGACCTCAGGGTCATCCACATTAGGCCCATAGACAGCAACTAGAACATATTTAAATTCCAAAAATCTCAAGATGAGCAATAGCCCATCTACCCCTGTGGTCTGCTAAGACTTGATGAATTTTATATACAAGTGTCTTACTAGCTAAAATAACAACTCCCCTAATCGAGACTGCCTGGGATGAACACACAACTATATTGTATCCAAGCTGTTTAAGCAATGCCCGGTCTTTATATGCTAAATGAGTTTCTGTTAGAAATGTCAGATGGGGTCGATACATTTTTAGCTCCTCACATACAAGTTAACGTTTACGTTCGGCATTTAGCCCAGACACGTTCCAACATAAACATTTAATTATCCCCATGGTATAGCTAAACATACCTCATAATTGCTATATTTTCCTACAGTACCACCAATTAACAACTATCTCCAAACCCTAAAAATATCAATTCAATGCCTCCCTTACTTTTACCCTGCACCAACACCCCACCACCACCCCTCTCTCCCCACCTCCCCTCCCAACACCCACCCCGTATCTACAGAAAGGAATTACCCCCCTCATTGCTGTCGAACATAGACAGCCTTAAAGGAAGGTCACACACAGAGTGCCATCGAGCCGTTCATCTAGCCAAACTAGCAAAAAACAAAAAAAGTATATATCATCTAGAAGTTCACTACAATTGAGGAGGCCACCAATAAGGGGAAAAAGTCTACACATAGAGAGAAAAAAAAGAAAAGGAAAGAAAAAGAAATGAGGAGGAAGTTATAAATTATCAGTTCTAATTATTTGGAAGTCCTCTGTCGCCATCTATTCAGAGCTTCTCGAGCCTCCTGTCCGTGTACACCAGCTGCGTTTGGCCGTCTTTAATAATTTTTAAGCATCCAGGTTCCTGCAGGAAAACCTGTGCTCCTTCAACTCTTAGAAGATCGATGAACTGACGTAGTTTTCATCGCCTGTCCATTGTGGCCTTACAAAAATCCGATCTAGCAAACACTGAGAAGGAATCCATCTGAATAGGAGAGGTAGGCCGAACCTTGATGTAGACCGCTTGCCTTAATACAGAATTTCCAAAGTGAATAAGAAAAGGCTTCGGAAAGCGTGCTGCAGGTTTATTAGAGACCAGTGGCAGTCTATGTGCTCGTTGAATTTGGCTATCCCAATCCCAATCAGCCAAATCTAGGAAGATTTTTTGAAAAAGATGGACAATATAAATTCGAGAGTCCGCGCCCTCCGCTCCTTCTGGAACCCCAACAAGTCGGAGATTATTTTGCCATTGGCGATTCTCCAAATCCTCAATTTTCGCTTGCAAAGACCTAAGCTGAATGTAGTGTGCTTCTGAAAGTTTGGCTGCATTAATCACACTATCTTCTGTGTCAGCTCCCCGCTGCTGCAGCTAAATATCAGATGTGAGAGAGGTCACTTGGTGTTTTACCTCAGAGAGAGATTGTTTAATTGCTGAGCTGTCATCCCTGGCTTGGGTATAGTAATCTTGAGCCTCTGCTCTCTGAGCTTGCAGTGCTTGGAGAATCACTATGAGCGAAGCCTTATCAGGTATTGCCTGTAGACAAGTTGAATCATGTCTCTCTGTAGCCATAGAGGTAGCTGAAGAGACCAAGGGAGAAAGGTGTATAGTGTATTCCAGACTACCACTAGTATTAAGATCTACCTGTACAGAGATTGCCTTTCCTTGTCCGGCAGCCGGAAATCCTTGAGGTACTTGCTTAGATTGGAATCCCGTTGCTAAGCCAGAGCCCGAAAGTCATGAAATCAGATTCTTAAGTTCTTCCTTCTTCATAACTCACTTCCGAAGAGGGCTGCTTGCTGAAGCTAGTTTGCCAGAACTGATGTTGCATTGTTTATCAGCTCCCTTTTTATGCGATCTCTGAGCCTTAGGTTTAGCACCGCCTTTATTATATCTAGATGATAAATCAGAAAGTTCTGTAGGCTCGGCCTGCCCCCCCTTATTGCTGGTAGATATTGTAACCCAGCTGCTGCTGGGCCCCCCTCACCCCCAGGACTGCTCTCTAGTTAGCCAATGTTAATAGGAGGCGAAGTACTGATTGGATGTTCTAACTGCTGTAGTGTAGAAGCTACTTCCCCATCCATATCAACTTGTGCAGGCACAGTATCTGAATCCGTACTCAGGCCTCCTGGACTCGCCATGATAGTATCCCCCTGAGGCAGCTCCTCCTCCTGTTGGTCCTGCGAAGTTTGACTAATATTCAGCTGTACTGCTATCTGGCCGGTAGATTGAGTTTTTGAGGAGCCTCCAGTCGATTTGTTACTCCCAGCAACCATGTCCCTGGGAAGAATTGCCGTATCTAGTGGCGGCATATCTTCTGTATTATCAGCCTCACACTGAGAAAGTAGCTAATCTAGTCTAAAGTAGGTTAAAATGTGATGGGCCATATGGCTGTCAGAGCTTGTTCTATGTTTGCTTTCGGTGGTTGAAATAGCACCCAGTTCTATGCATTGGTTCCTTTACTTTTCGCCTTCTTTATATATATTAGGTTTGGCGCGCCAGGATGCCACCAGAAGTGAAATGGAAGATCGGAATATATTTATGCAAGTCATGCAAATCTCGTGTGGTACAATTGGTGCAGCTCTGTTGGCCACCTTTCATTATCATGAACAGGTAGGACGTCACACATTCCAGGTGTTTACGCTGCAGACATAAGTATTTTTCTACATCCTTTTAAATAGATGGGCCAGCGTTAAGGAATTAAGGGCCACATGCATCAACGAGAAATCTGCTCGCAAACGGGCAGATTAGCAGAATCTGCCCCTTTGCGACCGGTATTTTTGCTTTTGGGATGCATCATCCCAAATGCAAAAATCGCAATTTAAGGAATCTCTAAAATGCGATTACTTAAATTGCGATTGCATTTAAGGAATCCCAAATTGAGATTCCTTAAATGCAATGCATTAAAGTAAAAAAATTAGCGATTTCGCTAATAGGGGGAGCAAATTACCATGAAGTTGAACTTTATGGTAATTTGCAAAACTTTGAAAAATGCACTTTTGTGCTTTTTTCAAAGTTTCATGTTGCGCACACACATGCCCTTAGGGCATGTGTGTGTGCAACATATGTGCACAGATCAATTTCAGGGGTGCAAAAGGGTGTCATTTTGACACCATTGCACCCTTGAAATTGCATGAGCAATTTGCGACTACCTACTGGTACTCTCAAATTGCTCATGCAATCTCCAATTCATTCCTATGGGCCTGGAGCCCCATAGGAATGAATGGGACGGCATTCCTTAATTGCGAGTTGCAATTAAGGAATGTGTAGGAATCGCTATTTTTATAGCGATTCCTACATGCATAGGCTTTTGCAATTCCTTAATTGCGATTCCTTAATCGCAATTAAGGAATCGCAAAAGCCTACGTTGATGCATGTGCCAGATAGACGTTAAAATACCTCGTTTGGCAGAGAAATTAATAATAGACACAGGAATCACCACCTCAATTGAAAAGCCTTTCTTGGGGGTTTGTGAGACTCTTGTGTCAAATTATAAAATGTTCTTTACAGAAAGGATAACCATGCCTAGCAAAGGCTTCAAGCCTATCAGAATGTGTTGAAAGGCCTGGGACTTCCATTGAAGATCCTCTGTCCTAGGAGAGTGAAGCCATTAATCCTAGAAGAGACTGTTCTTTAGAGTCCTCATTGGTTGCTTGATGATTCCTCTGCAAACTCCAATGCCCGCAAGTGAGCGGCTTCTTAGGGCCACACAGGGCCGGCTTTAGCATTGGTGGCGCCCAGTGCGACAATCATTTTTGGTGTCCCCACA
This sequence comes from Triturus cristatus, assembly GCF_964204655.1. NCBI lineage: Eukaryota > Metazoa > Chordata > Amphibia > Caudata > Salamandridae > Triturus > Triturus cristatus. The sequence continues at coordinate 98,411,009 of NC_140595.1, read as the reverse complement.
CTCCATGACTGCCTCCTCTCATTCTCTGCCTACCACTGGGCAAAAAGGGCCCCTCATCTCTCCAATCATAAGTTATTGCTAAACACAGCACCCCCCTGAGGTCAGCGTCCCCACCACAGGTCGGCGCCCAGTGCGGCCGTACCTGTCGCACCACCCTAAAGCCGGCCTTGGGGCCAGATGCACCTTTCTAGGTGCACAGACCTCTGCAGCTTTAAATGTGGCCTTTTTGTCCATTTACGAAGTTTCTCTTAGCTTTCACTGCTGAGTTGTGTAAGTTCGAGATGTTACAACACCTTTTTTGGCACATCGGCAGTGCTCTGCTTTGCCATATCATGCCACGTCGCCAGAGGTGATCTATGTGCCAATGCAGAACATTGATTGTGGTCATAAGAATTATCCTGGTAAAGTAATTGGGGAAATTGGGATAGTGCATCATGAGGGGTCTTAGTGGTGAGGGATGGGGCAGGATAGAATTTTTTCTAATATATATCAGATTTTAATTTGAGAGAAAGAAGGTCGTTCAGCCAAAAAGAAAACAACATGTGTAATATTGTTCCAGAATGTTTTAGTAACACAGAATCAGAGTTGACTTTTTATTGGTGTCCTTTAGCAGTCTAAAGACAAAAATATGCTCACCTTATGAGGAGGCAAATACATACGACCGACTTCGATCTGACTGATCTCTGCACATTCCTATAAGGCTTCCCCTGTTGAACTAAGTCACCTGGGAAGTTTGATATTTGATTTATATTCGTGTCGCAGGGAAGGAAGCGGCTTTCCATAGACCATTGACCCCAAGCAAAGCAGGCTGCTCGTTAATAAACCTTTCTAGTTCCTTGTTTCTGTTGACCTAGAATTCAGAAGGAAGATTCTTCATTGTTATATCTGTGTCACTGTTTATAAACAATAACATGTCGACCTTTCTGGAGGTACACTTGTAATTAAATTAAACGCTTTTCCAGAAGTCACAAACCATGTCCATTTTGGCATTATTAGAATTCATTCAAATTTTTCTTCACTTTAGAGCACACTTGTGCTGTATGAAACTATTTCCCCTCGTCTGTTTTCAAAGGGTGTTTGGCATGATAGCACAATACTGAGCAATGTTGGTTAGCATCAGTTAATGTTTGTCTTTATTAGCAGGAATCTCGAATATTTAGTCTCTTAGATGAATGTAGCATTTGAAATGATTTCTTGTGATGACGATATTGTTGAGCCTTTATTCTCTTCGTTCTGTAGCTATTCTTTCCAGTTACTATGTTACCACACTTTTAAAAGTGTCCATTCTGCTTTATCAAGAAGACAGGAAGGGTGCCCACGCAGTTTTCATTGGTTGTCTATATAATGAAGATGGGAGTTCTTAATTCGCCCAAAAATACTTTCCTCATGGCTGTGGAACATAGGAAATCCAAGTTAGGTCCTAGTGGAGAATTCTGTTTAAGCACTCCATATCTCCTTGTCATACCTTTCTCAGCTACAGACAACAGCCTAGGAAAGGTGTAATGTGTCTAGTTCCTTGCTAGGTCCCTTTCCAACATGACTAGGGTAACCCAGACCAAATGATACACTGATATCTGGACGACCTTCACCATAAGATGTTGGGGGTCTCAACAGTAACTTTTTAAAACTGAAAAACAACTTAATATTGTGGGGGATGCAGTTGTTTGCTGGTGTTAGACCTGTCAACATTAGGGTGGTCTTCCCCCAAATGTTTACCTACACCCCTCCTATTTTTGCTGATCTCGTTTTTGTTAGCCTAGGAGGCTGTGCACTTTAACGCTGTTAGCCAGAGCTAAAGTACTTGTGTTGTCTCCCCTGAACATAGTAGAATTGGTTTGTACCCAACTGGCACATGTAATTTACTTGTAAGCCCCTAGTAAAACGGTACCCCATGTATCCTAGGCCTATAAATTTAATGATACCAGCGAGCCTGTGGCACTGATTGTGCCACCCATTCAAGTAGCCTTGTAAAACATGTCTCAGGCCTGCCATTGTAGCCTACATGTGTAGTTTTAAACTGCCATTTCGACTTGGGAGAATAAACCTCTTGCTAGGCCTAAACCTTTCTTTTTAATACATATAAGTTACCCCTAGGGCAATTGGACATGTACTTTAAAGGCTTGTTTGTCCTGGTAGTGAAAAACTCTTAAATTCTTATTCACTATGACCAGGCCTACCTCTCCCATAGGATAACATTGGGTGTCCCTTTTACATTTAATAAATTATAATTAGGCTGTCCGGAATTCGGTTAAAACAGACTCTCCCCGACAGTTCCCTATCGGGTGAAAATCAGCTGACTCGGTTTAAACCGAGTGTCACTGATTTTCCTTGCTATTGCACCACTTGGCCACTTGATGGAATAGCAGTTTAATAAATGCCGCTGCTGGAATCGCCGGCACATAACGAACCGAACATTATTACAAAGCGTGTTTTAATTACACAATAGGCGTATATTGCTTCGAGCGCATAAGCTCCCCACCATCCCCCCAGTGCACGCCTCATTTAAAACAACAACTGGCGCGCAGAGGTGTTATTCTGGGGGCGCGTTACCGGCACTGCTTCACTGGTGACATCTTTGTAAAATACCAACACATGAAACGTGTAGTTGTTTTAAGACTTATAGTGTTGGGATGTGGCATGTTATGTACACAAGGAGGGCCGGCGAACAACTACACGTGAGCACACACTCACAGCTATAGAATACCCCTGCGGACCGGTCTAAATGCACCGAACCTTCCTATCAAGTGCGTGCACCCCAGATCCATATACAGCACCGGAGAAGCGTTTGTGCATTAACCCAGCCTACAATGCACGGGCCGTGGGTGTGGCTGAATTCAGGCCTGTGCGGAGCAGCTTCTTAGCATCGGCGACTGGAATGGTGAACTTAAAATAGGACAGAATTTTTTTTACGGCAATTCGTGCATAGGACATTTTGGCAAATGCTTTTGAATATGTATTATTTCAGTCTGTTTTTGCAGACATGGATCCTGTAATGTGTGAACCCACAGCTTTGAGCACACGCGTGTAGTGCACATCTCATGCACCACCACAGAACACCAGTGGTGAGCCCCAGTACAGAACATCCTTCTTCCACAAGATGGCTCGTCTGTACTGGGCACATCAGCCGGGCTGAGTAAATTCCCTCAAGCACGAGAGCTATGTATGACTCACGAGCTTAAGTGGCACACTGCACGCCTTGGACAAATTCACACGGCAACCGTGCACCCGTCTGGGCGAAACAAGCAGGTCTGTAGCTAGACACCGGTGACAAACAGACCTTCACATGAAAAACAAGGCTCGGTTAGGCTGAAAACACGCTTAAGACTATCTGCCTCTCGCCCCTCACCAAGGGCGTTGCAATGTGTATTTGGGAGTTTCACTTTCTTCTGCTCTTGTTGGAGTTTAAAGCACTTCCCAGACAAGCCGCTGGAAGTGACAGATGAGCCAAAACATGGCGCTTCTAGCGGCTCACACCCCACCTGTGAATGCCGCCTGAGTTACCCATCAGACCCCTCATGCACCAAACCGTGGGGGTGCACCAGGCGCGCAACACCCATTGGGCTCACCGGGCTTCAGCCCCCCCCCCCCGTCATGTGTGTCAGCCCGGCTGAGGCAGCCTCGCGGGCTGGCGTCCGTCTAATTGCAGCCGGACCCGAGTACTTCACAGGTCTTTAAAAGACCATTTACTCGTTAATGAGGCTTTTGTTGTGTTTTCACCCCTTCTTACAGCCACTCTGCCTATGGCTGGAAGACTTAGCCCCCCCCCCGAAATTTTTCCACCCCCCCCCCCAGAAATTTGGCTCTAGTTGCCCGCCTGGGGTGCACGAGTAATCCCGCTGCGTCCGCCTCACGTTAATCCACTGAACTCGGAGACAGTAATTTGTTAACGAGTGCCAAGGATGCTCGCGTCGGCACAGGTAAGGAGGCGTCGGGGTCAGCGCGTGCGCTCAGATGGGCTCTGCACGGGTAGTGGTGTGTTTCAGCTGGAGCCCCTTCTCCCTGGAGCTGATCGCGAGGGGTGCCCTCTGCAGTCAGAGTGCGGCCTCACACTGCCCAGCCTGCATCTGCCAGTTAGTGCCAACGCAATCCAAGCGGACCCACTCACCGGCGCGCCAGAGCCACTCTCTCGCAGGCCGGGGACAGGCACACAAAGCCCTGACAGGTCCCGGATTCATGCAGTGTCTCCGTATTAGGCGCACGTGTCAGGCAATCGATGGGGAAAACAGGGCCACAAACACTGCAAACGGATTGTGCTGCGCACTTTGGTACTCTGCACAAGTGTTAGATCCCTTCCGTAAAGGGGAATTTTCGCCAGACTTTGAGAAGTTCAGCTTCATTTTTGACCGCTTTAACACCTCTGAGAGCATATGCACCCAGTTCAACTCATATGTTTCAGAACCTGGCCCAGACAATGTCAACCTTGAGGTGCACCAGTATTGGCATGGAAAGCTACGTCAGTGGCCAGAGTTGGCAAATTGTGTACTGTCTGTTTTGGCGTTGCCAGTCTCAAGTGCCAATGTCGAGAGGGCCTTTTCCCAAATAAAAGTGTACATGGGTAGGAAAGAGAGAGCGCGAATGACCAAAGATTCACTGAAGAAATATTGTATAGTGTACTACAATAAATTCGACTTGTAAAAATGTATTTTAACCTCATATACACTGTACATAGACTGTCTATATTCCATGCACCAATTAAGAAAGCAAACAATAATAAAAGCAAAGCGTCCCATAAACACCGGTAAAACACCGTTTCAGTTGTTTTTTATGGCGCGAAAATTAGTAACCACTGAAAAGCACTGTTTTTTTGAGGTATTGAAATCACTGGAAAACACTGAAAAAACACCACCAGAATTTACCAAAAATAGAAACTGAAAACAGGAAAGCCTAATTATTATTTTCAATTGGGAGCATGCAGACAGATTGGATTAGGTGGCTAAATAATTGCAATTAAAAGCCCTCTTTCATGGTAAAGTTGGATTTTAAGTCACAATTCTGAAAATGCCCCTTTTAAAAATCTTGGCGTTTTTTTTTTTTTTTTTTTTTGAAAACCTTTATTTCGAATTTCAGGACACAGCTATTCAGCCGACAGCCCGAGGGTTCGGCAGCATTGCAAGTTAGATACAGTAATGTGTCCCAGATACAGTACGATGAGTAATGCAAAGGTCCAATTTTAAATATACACAGAAAAACACACAACAAACCCCAGCAAGGCAGAAACATTGAAATCCCATGGCGAAAGCCCTCAGGGGAGGCAGGACCCCACTCATCTACTAAGTATAAGACTGTGTGCGGAGGAAGAAGGGGAACAGCAGAGGCCCAGAACGGTTACCAAAACCAAACTGTGCTGGAAGGCAGGTCAGGGGGAAAGCTGTTCCTCGGGAGGTTCCAGGTCCGGGGCAAGACATATTCCCCCCCTGTATTGGTTCCACCGCCCCCAGATGGCATGCCACTTCCGGGGGCGACCTCTAGAGCAGTAGACCGTCTTCTCCCTAAACATGCTCCAATCCATGTTCTCCTTCCACGCGGTCAGCGTAGGGGTTCCTGAGGAGCCCCATAATCGCGCGATATCCCTTTTAGCTACCATGTTACCCAGAGTCACCCATTGGGTCTGCGCCTCATCGAGATCAGTGGGGCCCCAGACGTTCAGGAGGCAGCACCGCGCCTCCGGCTGTACCACAATGCCCGTCACCTCCCCCATAACTGCATGGACTCTCCTCCAGAACTCCACAATGACACCACATTCCCAGATGATGTGCAGGAAAGTACCCACCATACCACAACCCCTTCTGCACAGGCCGTCCTCCGAGAATCCCATGTGGACCAGCCTTGGCCCCGTAACATACACCCGGTGCAGTATTTTAAGCTGCACCAGCCTCAGACGCGACGGGATCGCAACCTCCTTAGGCGAAGAGACCGCTGACTGCCAGTCCTCATTATCCAACTCGAGGCCATCCCTGGTCCACTGTTCTCTCAGCCCCAATAGCAAGTCTGCCCGGACGTTTATCAACTTCTTATATATGAGCGAAATCGTGCTCTCGGGCATATGACCATCAAGGACTCGGTCCTCAAGGGGAGAGGACTCCGGCACCTTCTCACCCTCCACAAGGACTGATCGGAGGGCATGACGCAGCTGGATATACCTAAAATACTCTGAAGGCCCTAGCTCAAACTCAGTCTGCAACTCCTCGAAGGACTTTACCCTCCCCTTATGCAGCACATCTCCCACCTTGGATATACCTATCAGGTCCCACTTATCAAAGCCCTTCGTGTGCCAGAGTCTTCCCAACCGTTCCGATTCAAACAATGGGGTAGCGAGGGTGAGCCTATCCTTCCAGCCCAGCGAGTCGGTCGCCATCTTCCATACGCGCACCGCCACACCTGTGGGCCCCGTGAGGGACGAGTCTAGGGACCGCGAATACAACGCCCTGTAGTAGTTGCCTCCGCGCAGCAGCCACCTATCCATGGCATACCCAGGGCTAAGGGCAGGGCCGTAAAACCCATGGTTGATCGCGCTCAGCTGCGTGGCCCAATAGTACCGTCGGATGTCTGGGAGCGCAATGCCCCCATCGTACCATGGGAGCGTCAACTTTGAAATAGCTATTCGCGGCCGCCCATCCCACAGCAACGTCCTTTGGAGGCCTTCGACCTCCCGAAAGTATTTGGCCGGTACCCAGTCCAAGGTGTTCTGGAGGGCGTAGAGGAAGCGGGGAAGGGACATCATTTTGAACAGGGCCGCACGCCCAACAAGGGAGAGCGGCAGCCTCCGCCAACCTTCAACATCTCGCCTCAAGCGTGCCAAGGGGGGGAGCAGGTTCCTCTCATAGCGCACAACAGGATCCATGGATATAAAAATCCCCAAATACACAAAACCTTGCTGGGCAACCTGTATCGAACATGTTCTAGGGATCGGTGGGACCTCGCCACTAAGAACGTACAAATACGATTTGCCCCAATTAATAACAAGCCCCGAGTTCCTACCGAACGATGCGAGTACGTCACAGACCACTATAAGTGACTTCTTCGGTGAGGCAAGATACAACAGGATATCATCGGCATAGAGCGAAATACGGTCCTCGTGATCAGGCGACCACCGAAGGCCCCGTATATCCGGGTGCCAACGTATCCACGCAGCCAACGGTTCAAGGGCGAGGGCGAACAACAGAGGCGACAGGGGGCAGCCCTGCCGAGTACCCCTACCAAGCTGAAACGGAGTAGATGCCCGACCATTCACCACAACATTCGCTAGTGGCCCCTCGTACAGCAACCGGACCCAACTCACAAACCCGCGACCGAAACCAAACTTGGCCAGCACGGCCCATAAGTATGCCCACTCCACCGTGTCAAAGGCCATCGTGGCATCAAGAGATGCCACAACAGCCGGTTCACGCAGCATGCCCGCCCTGGCGATGACGCCATGAAGACGCCTAAGGTTCAATGCTGTGTTTCGGTGCGGGATAAAGCCAGATTGATCCGGGTGGACCAGATCGCCAAGTACCCTAATCAGACGGGTAGCCAGGAGTTTGGCCAGAATTTTCGGCTCAGCGTTGAGGAGTGAAATGGGCCGATAGGAGGCGCATCTATCTCGGGGTTTACCCTCTTTATGTATGACCACGATCGACGCCAGCCGCTGATCCAACGGAAGGATCCCATCCCCCCGCGCCTCCAAGTACATGGCGCGCAGGTGAGGGGCGACCCTATCCGGGAACAGTTTGTACAGATCGATCGGCAGTCCGTTCGGTCCAGAGGCCTTACCCGAATTCAACGCGCGAATCGCCCCCGCCACCTCATCAACCGTGATGTCGCCATCCAAATCGTCCCTATCTATGTCAGAGAGGCAGGGCAACTCGATATCACGGAGGAGATCAGTCGAGTCTTCGGGCGGCCTGTCCGACACAGAGGAATAAACCCTATGAAAATACTCCGCAAAACACTCCACAATCCCCTCAGGTTCCACAATCGCCTCTCCCCCCTCTCCAATCAACTCTGGCACCACTCTATTGACCCGTTCCTTCCTGTCCAGCCACGCCAGGAGTTTCCCTGCCTTATCTCCAACATCATACAGACGGCCCTGTTGTTCCCTGCTAAGGGTCTTGGCGGCTTCTGTCACCAGGTCCCTATACTCCGCCTGCTTCAAGCAAAGCTCATGCAATGAGGACTCTGTGACCTCCTCCTCCATATCCCCCTCAAGGGCCGCAATCTCCTCCTCCACTTGCCGCACTTCGCAATCCCTCCGATTCTTGGCAGTCACCACCAGGGAGAGGGCCTCCCCCCGAAGCACGGTCTTAAAAGCTTCCCACAGCGAGATCGCCGAGTCCACGGTTCCCAGATTGTCCTTAAAGTAATTATCTACCTTCTTTACCAGGGCGCTGCGCATCTTGGGGTCTCGGAAATACCATGGGTTAATGGGGGCCACCCTCCCTCCTCCCTCCCGACCGAGATCCAGCCGGATCCACACTGGCGAGTGATCAGAGATACCACGTGCCATGTGCCTCGCCTCGGATATCAACGAGGCATGTGCGGCCAGAGTGAGCAGGTAGTCAATCCTGGAGAGGCTACCATGCGCCCCGGAGTGAAACGTGTATTGACTCTGTGTGGGGTGCCGGAGCCTCCAGCAGTCTATCAGGCCAAATGTATCCAGGAGGTCTGGAAGCCATTTCTGAGCCCCCCCTGTGTCCCTGGGCGGGTATCTATCCAGCAGTCCGGAGCCCACAGCGTTGAAATCCCCTCCCACTACCAGCATGCCCCCCGGGAGAGTCAGCAAAGCCCTGCCCAATTCAGCAAATGTGGCGGCCTGCAGGGCCGGCGGGACATAAACCGAAACCAAAACCAAAGTCCTTCCTTCCCACCGCCCCGCCACCGCCACAAACCTCCCCCTATCGTCAACAATGGTGGAGTCCACCTCAAAGGGCAGCGATGCTCTAACAAGGATGCCCACACCCCTGGACCCAGAAGAAAATCCCGAGTGTGCAATGAATTTATACCCCTTCCTATTCAGGGCATAGCACGTATTGCCTATGAGATGCGTCTCCTGCAGCAGTACAACGTCTGGCATTGAGCGTTTCAGAAATTGCAAAACAATCCCCCTCTTAATGCGATCCCCCAAACCATTAACATTCCAGCTTATAACACTTAGGCCTCTACCCCCCATCCTCAAACGGAAAGAGGCCCACCCCACACCCGAGGCGCCACCATGGAACAACCCTGAGGATAATCATCATGCCTTGCAGAAATAAACCCCCCAACAACAAATTCAAACTCCCCATAACTCCCCCCACCCTGCACCCCTGCTGCAGCTTAAAAAGCCCCCCCAACTTGCAGTGTGCCTGTCGCCCTACAAAAACAAAAATCTACAAAAAGTACCCCAAGGGAGGAAAAGAGCACCCCTCGTCCTCCCGCAACCCTCCACAGTTACTGCACTCTGTTCAAATCTTCAAATATGGTCAAATCAAGTCAGGCCGGCTTTGAGGTATCAGCCCTGTCCATCCCGGCCACTATCTCCATGCTCAGCTGTGTCGTCCCCGGTCCGTCGCCGGGGCAAAGCGTCCAGCCATTCGTCGGCCATAACAGGAGAGTCAAAAAAGAATGTCCGATCTTCATACACCACCCGTAGTCTGGCGGGGAAAAGCATGGCATATTTTAGGTCCCGTTCCCGAAGTCTTCGCTTCACCCCCAGGAAGCTCTGTCTCTGTCTCTGCACCTGCTGGGTGAAGTCCGGATAAAAATTCACCGACGCATTCTGGAAGGGGACTGGGCCCGTCACCCTCGAAGCTTGCAGGATAGCGTCCCGATCTCGGAAATGAAAGAGCCGGGCGACAATCGGCCGCGGCGGGGCACCCGCCTTGGGCCGTCCGCCCGGCACTCTATGGGCCCTTTCCACCGCAAAAAACTTCCCAAGGCCCTTAGGCTTCAGATGATTGAGGACCAAATCTTCCACAAGCAGGTCCACCGAAGCCTCATCTGAGGACTCCGGGACCCCGATGACGCGCACGTTGTTGCGCCTGGACCGGCTCTCGAAGTCCTCCAGCCGGCGGGCGGCGAGGTCACTCTCGGCCCTCAGCTTCCGGACCTCGTTCTGCAGATCCGCAACCTCATCAGTGAGGCCCGTGGTCTTGTGGTCCAGGTCCTTAACGCGTTCGTTTGTCTTGCCCAGGTCCGAGCGGATCAGGTTGACATCCACCAGGATGGCATCCACCTTATGTGCCAGGGCCTCGAATTGCCGCCCCATCGAGGTCTGCATCCCATCAAGCGCGCCCATGACATCCTGCAGGGAGAGCTCCGGTGTCCCAGGCGAGTCCTCCTTCTGGGCATCCGGCGCCTGGCTCGATCCACTCGGCGATGTCTTCAGGAGGGCGTATCGGTCCATACTGTTGACTTGGGAATACGTTCCCCGCCTGGTGGACTTAGTCTTCAGCCGATCTCCTTCTGCCTTGCCCGACATGATGGACTCCAGGCAGTCCAATGCAGTGAAGACCGTCCCCTCTCAGAGAGAGGTATAAAGAGTGAGCAGGTCCGCCTTGTTCTTCCAAAGTAGCTCGCCGAGCGTCCCCGGGGTTATAAAGCCACCCAGGGCACTACAGTGTCCGGGCAGACAAAGGGAACGAAACCGAAAGTGAAAGAGCGAGGGCCTCCGTCCGACAGTTCACACCTCACCAGGCCGTTGTTGATCAACTAGGAGTCGGGCATCCTGCCAACTCTAGCCCCTGGCATCTCCGGGAGTTAGGCCGCAATCTTTCGCCAGTCATAAGTCCGGTTCCCGATGGACGATCCGACCGCAGGCAGCATCAATCGCCTCCCTGGCAACTCAGCGACACGATGCCATGCATACAATCAGGATTAGAGACAGGATAGTCGACGGAGGGCGCGAGGGTCTCGGGAGCTCTAAGCTCACGCGGCCATCTTGGTCAAGCGCTAGGCTCCTCCCCCCTTGGCGTTTTTTTGACTTAACCTCTTGCTGCCTGCAGCAGCCTGTCCCTGGCTCACATGACTAGGTGAAGCTGGCAGTTGGTCTGTGTGTATTGCTCCCAGACAGTGAATAAAGGGCTGTAAGTTTTGGCAGGATGTGCCATCTCTGACTTGATAATGGGGAGGATCTGTCACCTACCACACTTGCGAATCACAAAGGTTCTGCCTGAGCACACTCACGAAGAGTTTGACACAAGTCTACTGTAACCCCAGACGATTCGGGGTCAGGGCAGGAAATTCCAAGCATCCTGGGGTGTAAACCTATAGAACCTTCTCTTACTTTAAAGTGGGCACCAATTATAAATATTGAACCCTTAGACCCAACTCTTCAGTACATATCGGGACCTGTGGAAGACTCAGAAGAAGGACTCCTGTGGTGCTTTGCTGCAAGAAGAGCTGCCACTCTCCTGCCCTACTGTACTGCTCTCCTGCCTGAGTGAGAAGGACTGTACTTGCATGTTAAACCCAGAACCACAAGAGTGACTCCAAGAGCTAGTCGGCGGGCCTCCTGATCAGAGCCAGAACAGGCTCCAGCCTTGAACCTAGCACCTGGACTCTGCCAGTTGTGAGTCCTGCGCTCCCAAGTGGTGCTACCTAAGCCCTGTACCCTTGGAAGTGGGCCTGATGGTGTTCTGGTAGCCCAGCTGTAGTCCCAGAAGAAAAGATGCAGCGCAACGCATCGCCTCACAAAACTGCATAGTAACCACTGCGCAACGCATCCCTGATGCAGGGCTTCGCATCGCATCGCAACCCCACAACTCATCGAAACTGCCATTGCCCCTCGCTGACAGCATCCTCGACAACAACAGACTCCGCATCGCAAGCCCCACAACTTTTTTATTAACAGACAATGCCCGATGCATCTTCGATACAGGACTTCGTATCGCAAATCCCTCGTTGATGGCATCCTTGACAACAACACAGGATCTCACTATGTAGCCTCACAGCTTCCTGGAACTGCTACTGAGCGAGGAATCTCCACACCAGGACCTCACATCGCCTCTGCTGTGTGATACACATCCTCAACGTGTGACTCTGCATTGCTTACAAGCCATCCAATTTGGGCTCTTGTGTTGTGTTTTTTTATTTTATTGATAGTATAGTTATTTCTAAATTATTCACAATGTATATTATATGATAATAAATGTTCTTTTTGGATTGATGTGCATGTATTATGGAATTTTTTATTCTGAAATGAATGTTATGAATGATGATCGCCACAGAACACCTCATGACTTATAATGTACCCTTAGTGGTACTTCATCCCAATCTTTGCAGCAAAGTAGCAATGCCAGTTCTCCAGCATTGGATCTTTCATATTTGCACATGCTTGAATCGTTCTCCTATGTCAGACTGTGAGTCCCCGATGTGCTGTGACACTTGTAGTACCTTTCTACCTAAGATTCTAAAGGACGGAGAATGAAGATTGACCCTTTAGTTCTTAGAGAAGAATAAATACCCTCCAGCCCATAGGAATGCCCCCTCTTCATCGGGTGATTCAGCGAAAAGTGCTCCTCCAAGTATTTTCACAAAGGCAGTGTAAAAAAGGAAACGTGGACTTTGCAGAGCTGGACTTTCTTCTTACAGCCTCTACAGCCATCTCCTCACACACAAACACTTGGTTCCTTAGAGAAATTCTCCAAACACGAAGTTCTCTGGACCTTCTCACTGACATCCAATTTCCACCGATGACTACGTCGAAATTGAACACCGACGTTATTGATGACGGTTCCATTGTCACCTTTGTCACCGTCACCAGTACAATCACAAATAGATCGTCATCGACGACAACACAGTTGACTACAACACCAAGAATGTAATTACTGCGGACGTTCACTCCATCTACGACAACCCTGTCAATGCCAGCTCAACATCGATACCATCGAGGACCACAATAGAGACAACAGTTTTTCCACACCGTTCACATTTTCACCCATTCCAGTGCCTATGAGTCTCTCTCTATGTAAATTCTAGACTTTTAATTAGAATGAGATTGTAGTGACAAAGATGCCTCAGATACTGCTTAAAGACCCACTCAGCTGGATGTCCATTATGTGGCAACATTTGAGGAAGATGTCTTAGATGAGGACAGTGCTCACCACAAGTATGTTTACCAGCCATAGGATCTTGTGCCACTACATCCTTGTCATTCATATAACCGTCCTCCTGCCTGTGACTTTTCTAACAACTATGCTACATATGATGGAAAGCTTTCAGAGAGTACTTCCTCAGCAGCCAGTGGGCATCCCTTGTTAGCACCACCTCCACCACCGCCTACTCCGCCACCTCCACCCCCTAGGCTCCAGGAGATTGATTTGTGCTGAATGGGAAGATTACGTGGCATCTAAGGAAGGCGACAAGTCCCCCGTCCAACTGGATTCCCCTCTTGATGACCTAGCCCGTTTTCATACACTAATAGAGAGAGCGGCTAAACAATTCAACCTGCCGATGACCTCCATGGAACTGTCAGGGACTGTCCGGGATTATGTCGGAAACACAGTCAGGGACTTGGGCAAGGACTGGGGACTAGGTAGAAAATGTACACAGAAAGAGTAGTACAGCGCTGCCCAGGATCACACAGGAAGTCAGAGGAGGAAAAGGGATCCAAAGGGAAAGCCTGTACAAGTGAACAAGATGGCTAAGACCCAGAAAGGACATGCACTTATGAAGTAATTTAGCATTCAGAAAAACTACACCCAGGACGAATGTGCAAGACATATATATGAAACAGCATTAACAATAAAGGGGAGTGTGGGGTAAAGCACTCAGGAGCTCCACACGGTAAGACTGAAGCTCAATAAGTTTCTCACCCACAATTGCTGTTACAGATAGTGACTGCAAATACCCACATATAGGATATGTATGCACAGGGAGGGCCTGGAAGCTTATTAGAACACTGAAGAGTCCTTCAGTTCAGCTCCTTGGTGGTGGAGACAAGAACGCAGGGAGCAAGTCGTGACAGTACACCCCCTCCAAAGACCGGCTCCCGGAATCTGGAACTATAGTCAAAACCTTTGCTCCTAAATAGTAAGTTCATTTCCTTGAGAGATGTAGTGCAAGATACCAGAGGACTGTGGGAAAACTGTGCTGTTCTGGAGGGTAGGACAATAGGCTGAAAATTACCAGCAGTATTGAAGGCAGAACCTGAAGAGCCAAATCCAGTAACAGGGGCTTAGAAGCCTGACTTAAAGGTGTTTGAAGTCCTGACAATGGCAGGCTAGAGTAGCACTCTGAAAACAAAGGAAGATTGACTGACTCAAAAGCAGATAACGGATTGGCAGGAGGCACAGAGTTCAAAGGCAAGCTGGCTGAAGACAAAGGAGGTGACAAGAAGCAGACCTGAAGTTCTGGACCTGGAGGAAAACCTACAGAAGACTCGCATGCGGAGGCTTTGGAAGCGGGTATGCAGGAGACCCAGGTCCTGGAGGCTTAAATGTTGAGATTTGTGTCTCTGATGCTAGAGGTTCAGTCTCTGAATGTATACTTGCTGAGACCTCTGAAAGCTGGCAAACTGGAAGTGCAGGGTCAAAAAGTAGGTAAGCCAGAGGCTCAAGGTCGGAAGGCAGGCCGCCTGGAAGCTCCGGTTCTGAAGGCAGGCCGCCTGGAAGCTCCGGTTCTGAAGGCAGGTGCCTGGAAGCTCCGGCTCAGAAGGCAGGCCCCCTGGAAGCTCCGGCTCGGAAGGCAGGCCGCCTAGAAGCTCTGGCTCGGAAGTCAGACAGGCTGGAATCTCTGGCTCGGAAGTCAGACAGGCTGGAATCTCTGGCTCGGAAGTCAGACAGGCTGGAAGCTCTGGCTCGGAAGTCAGACAGGCTGGAAGCTCTGGCTCGGAAGTCACACAGGTTGGAAGCTCCGCCTCGGAAGTCAGACAGGCTGGAAGCTCTGGCTCGGAAGTCAGACAGGCTGGAAGCTCTGGCTCGGAAGTCAGACAGGCTGGAAGCTCTGGCTTGGAAGTCACACAGGTTGGAAGCTCCGCCTCGGAAGTCAGACAGGCTGGAAGCTCTGGCTCAGAAGTCACACAGGCTGGAAGCTCTGACTTTGTAGGCAGGTGTGCTGTGGGCTTGGGCTCTGAATGCAGGCAGTCTGGAGGCTTCGGGACTAATGGCAGGCAGGCTGCAAGCTCGGGCTCAGATGGCAGGCAGGCTCAGGCTCAGATGGCAGGCAGGCTGGGGCTCAGATGGCAGGCAGGCTGCAGGCTCGGGCTCAGATGGCAGGCAGGCTGCAGGCTCGGGCTCAGATAGCAGGCAGGCTGCAGGCTCGGGCTCAGATGTCACACAGACTGCAGACTGAAGTTCAGAAGGCCGCAGGACGGCTGAGGACTCTGAAAGCAGCAGGCCGGCTGATGGCAGAGAGGTCCAAGGATGACAGACTTTAAATTCTGGGAATGGCGATTGCCCATGAACAGTGGATTCCCTGTTGTCAATAGTGACATGTTCACAGTTCCGTGGCTCATTAAAACACACTGATGTTCTTTCTTCGGGATAGCTCAGAATAGTGCTTTTCTTGAAGTCTCTGATGACCAGACTTCCTTTACCATTTGGCTGTTCACAACTCTTAGTCATAGGAAATAGGCCAGAGTTTACTTGGTCAAGGGAGATCTTTTCATTTTCTTCAGCATTACAAGGTGGTACAAATGCATCGGAGCATAGAGCATTATCATTTCCTGGCTTTTCAATTTGTGTTGAGCTTAAAGGCAAGGGAGCAAACAAGAGGTCAGGATTTTGTTTCTTCTCAGCAAGGAGATTGACTTCAGTCACAGCTGTTAAATCAAGAGCATGGTCTGAGTCACAGGATATTGTCACATCCGGGATTATGTGGGTCACTGATTCAGGTTTTGTCTGTATGTCAATGGCCTGTCTACGGGTTATCTCTGAGATAGAACTGACGTCACTACCAGGAAAAGAAAGCAAAGAGATGTTTTTTGTTTTGCCTGGCATTTGGGGTTCCTGAAAAGTGGAGGGACACATCCCAGATGTAGCACCTGGATGTAATTTAGCACTAGAAGACAAAACACCAGAGGAGTTAGAAAATTCAGACTTCAAACACATACTTTCATTAACTGCACTGTGAGAAAAGGTACTATGGCTTTTCTGAATGGTTAGCCGAGTGATCAGCCACAGTATTATTCACACAATTGCGAGACCAGCTCTGAGGGTAACACAAAAGGGAGCGCAAGGTTTCATTTTCCATTTGTAAGGAGGCTAACATAGATTCAGAAAAGTAGTCTAGTACAGGGGTTTTTAGATTCCCACTTGAACTCTGGGTTATAGTGTTTTAACAGGGTCTGAAACGTTGTATGCTCTTGTTGTAGTTCCAGAATCTTAGATTTAATTTTACCTTGTGAAGACTAGATCCTTTTCTACTAGGACAGCGATAGGCCTGGCAACTTGATAAAAAGCAACAGCACTAAACCTTGGATTTTGTTCAAACTGGCTATTAGCCACCTGTGTTCTAGTAAGTCTTTTCTCTCTTTTGTTAAACTGATTGTTTACTTTTAATGTGGTATTTAACAAGGTCCCTTTACTGGACAACAAGACTGGGTAACATTATTTGAATGGAAAACAGAGGTTATGCAATGCATCTGTTCTTTCTTTTGTTGTGTGGTTGAACATTGTATTTTAACACCACTGTCAGCTGCCATGCGAGAATATGAATTCTTGTTCAGCAAACTGAGTAAGGTAGAATTCTCTTTTTGCAATGCTGTCACATAAATTGAATCTGGATCAGAACAGAAGATTAAGTCTGGACCTGGCAAGGAGGTGTTTGAGAGCCAATGAGTAAAATATTCAGAACGTAAATGTCCATTTCTCATAAGAGGGTTCATTGTTTCAGCTCTAGGGCGAACATTCTCAAATTGTACAGTAGGCACTAAATGCCTCCCTCACATTGGTGGGCACTGGTGGACTGCCCTGCACAAACTTAAATAAGGCACTGGTGTGTTTCTTTCTTAAACCTCTCATTATGACACACCTTCAATATTTTCACACAAATGTAACAGAGAAATGATAGCTAACTGAACGCAAAGAAGCCTCACAAGTGACCCTTGAAATGTGGGTTGGTCATTCTGTCCGGGACTATATCGAGAACACAGTCAGAGACTTGGGCAAGGACTGGGGACTAGGTAGAAAATATACACAGAAAGAGTAGTACAGTGTTGCCCAGGATCACACAGGAAGTCAGGGGAGGAAAAGGGATCCAAAGGGGAAGCCTGTAAAAGTGAACAAGATGGCTAAGACCCAGAAAGGACAGGCACTTATGAAGTAATTTAGCATTCAGAAAAACTACACCCAGGATGAATGTGCAAGACATATATATGAAACAACATTAACAATAAAGGGGAGTGTGGGGTAAAGCACTCAGGAGCTCCACATGGTAACACTGAAGCTCAGTAAGTTTCTCACCCACAATTGCTGTTACAGATACTGACTGCAAATACCTACATATAGGATATGCATGCAAAGGCAGGGTCTGTGGAGCTGTAACTCAAAGACCATACTCACAGTGAACAAGAAACACCACCTAGGTCGTCAGCAGTGCCCACGGATCCTGGCGACCAAACAGGAACACGCAAGTCAGTAACAGCAAGGGGGTAGAACTAAATACAAGCACAATAGACAAGGAGCTAGCAAGGAGGAGTGCTTAACAGGAAAGGAAGGAAATCACAGGGCACGCTGGATGAAAGCAGGTAACAAACATACAAGGCAACAGAAGCAAGACAGCAGAACAGAAAGACAGCAAACTAGGAACTGGAACCAAGGAAATGGGAAGAAAGGCAGGGACTGGAAAAGGATATACAAAAGGGGAGGCTACACACGTATACTAGAATAGTGCAGGTTCAGAAATCAAGAAAACAAAGTAGCATAGAAGGCAGTGTTGGGGCAGGAACAAGAATTGAGCTAAGGCTCGAGTCAAGGTAGCACTGCAGGCAGTGCTGGTTCAGGAACCGAGAATTACTAAAGCTCAGGAGTTAAAGTAGCACTGCAGGAAGTGCTAGTTCAAGGAAACAGGAAATAGTTACAGCTCGGGAAACAATGTGTCAAGATAGCACTGCAAGCAGTGCACATCAGGAACAAGAAATAGCTGAAGCCCAGGGACAAAGACAAACTATAGCTCAGGAAACAAGGTTGCACTGCAGGCAGTGCTAATTCAGGCACAAGGAATGGCTATAGCTCAGGAATCAAGGAATATCAAAAGCTCAGGAAACAAGGATCGGGCTCACTGGAACACAGCTACAGTGACCAACACTGGACTGAAGGGAGCTGGGGCTTAAAAGAGCTCACAGTAATCACATGCATCAGGTGTGAGCAGGCTAGCAGCATCCAGCCACAGGTGAGCTGAATTCCTCCACCCATCCTTGGTCTGCAGGGGTGGAGACGAAGCAGTGAGCAGGGAATTCTAGGTAATGGAGTTTCCGGCATGAGCAGGCTGGCTTCCACAAAACCCGGCATGGATTGGAAATGGATGGCCATTTCCAAGTAGAGTCCAAAGGCCTGGAAGCCAGTATGTACATGAAGGGGAAGGTCTGGAAGCTTATTAGAACACTGGATAGTCCCACAGTTCAGCCTCCTGATGGTGGACACAAGAACGCAGGGAGCAAGTCGTGACAGGAACAACAATACATCCTATATGATTTCAAGGAACAATCACATCAAGCTATGCAATTAATTCCTATACTAGATGTTATCTGATCTGAAGGACTGAAAGTAATGAAAACGCTGGCCACAGTACCATCATTGGTGTCTTGTTTGGAAAAGAAATGCAAAGGCTACTGACACGGCCCCATCCTGCCTTGCAGGCCGTCCAAAGCTAGACTCTGTTACAGCCTCCACTGTACTGTGCAGAATATTGAACAACCCAATTAAGCCTTCCTCTGCACTCCCTTATTAGAGATGGGAAGCACATCGACAATTTGGGCGGGATAGTTGACTCCATAGTGGTTACATCATTCAAAGCCGCTAACGCCTTAGCAACTGTAGACCTCTATTACTGCCAGATGTGGCATGATATCTCTCCGCTAATAGACCTCATACTGAAGTATATAGAAGACATTACTAAGACAATAGTCAAAGAAGGATCAAAAATTTCAATGGCTGTTATTGACACAGCTATGGACGTATCTAATGCAGACTTTCACCGCTTTGTTTTTATGGTGTTTTTTATAGCGCAATCTTGACCCGAAGGTATCGGCTATCAGTGCTTTACAAGAGCACTAACTGCGTTACATAAGGACACAATAATTGTTGTTAGGCACGGGGAGATTAAGTGATTTGCCCAGAATCACAGGATGTTGAGCATCGTTGCCGAGACTCGAACCTGGTTCCCCAGATTTGAGGTGAACCACCCTAGCCGTTAGGCGACATCCTCTCCCCATGGGTAGTAGATGCCCTTTTGAGACTGCACTTTTGACGACGGTCCACTGCCTTCCGTCCAGAAGTACAAGCTAAGATTTTAGACATTTGATGGGGCTCCCCTGTTTGGCAAGCGTGTCAATGAAACTTTGCAGAATATTAAGACCGATACTGATATAGCAAAATCTCTGGGATCCCTTCAATATCGCTGATCGGATTTCACACCTTTTGGTGACTCAAGAAGGTCTCAGACGTATAAAGGAGGCTTCCAACAGTACAGAGTTCAAACCTGTCCATGTTTCCTTCCAGGACAACCTGGGTACGAGTTATATAAATCCAACAGCAACAGAAGAAAAAACGATGACAGATCTTTTGCATGAAAAAGTAGTGCTCCCCAATCACATCCGCAGGGCAACCAAAAACATATCTGACTTCTCTCAGCTGCCCCCACTTACACCGCTTCAGCAGATAGGGTGGAGAATTTCCCTTTTTGCCCTCACATGGGATTCAATTACAACGAACCGTAGTGTGAGGCAGATTGTTTGATTGGGACATAGCTTAGAGTTTCGACAAAAACGTTCAGCCTGCCCACTCAGCCAAGAACATCAACTTCATTTGAGGAAGCTGCAACAGGAAATACTCCTTCTCAGTGGAGAAAATGAAGCAGCTCAAAAGGCCCAGTGAAATCAACAATTGTACTCCAGTAAAAAAGAAGACCGGTCAATGGAGATCAATCATGAACCTCAGGGAACTCAACAAGTTTCTCAGAAAGGAGACCTTCCATATGATAACGCTCCAAGAAGCTCTTCTGATGCTTCAGGTAATGACTACTTGACGTCCCTGGATCTTCATAGTGGGTATTTTAACATCCCAGTACACTGAAAGCACAGAAAATATCTTTGCATTACAGTGACAGGGCATCAATACCAATTCAAGGCGCTCCCCTTCATCCTCAAATCACTGCATTTTCACCTAGTGCCTTACACTGGTTTCTGCTTATCACAGTCATCAGGGTAACTAAACATATCTGTATTTACACAACTGGCTTGTCAAAGCTCCATCAAAGGAAAAGTCAAATGCTTCAACGTTCACCTGCATATCTTTCTTACAAAGACTAGGACATACACTGAGCATTGACAACTCATCAACAGAACCTTACATAAATCTGCAGCTCTTGAGAGCAATACTGGACAAACAAGTGGGGAGGAATTTGTTCCTGAATGGACAGGTTAGGAGACCTTCAGTCTGTGGCGAAGACCTTCTCTGTCAAACAGATGGTCACAGTCAGACAAACGAAATCCCTGCAGGGCCTGATGTCCTTATGCAGAGGTTATATACCGTATGGCAGACTCAGAATGAGAACCTCCCCCCAAACAAGAACTGAACAGCCAATGGAGGAAAGTCCATGGTATGGGGGACGACACAGTCCAGGTTACGAGATGTTTAAAACAAGAAGTATTAGGGTGGCGGATTCCTACAAATCTCAATGCAGGCCTTTCATTCCATCCTTCATTGCACAGAGTGGTCCTAACAGATGTGTCCATGGAAGGCTGCGCAGCACACATGCAGGAGCTTTTGACCAAAGGCCTATGGTCGAATGTAGAAAAGAAGCTCCACGTGCTGAAGCTGTAAGCCATAAGGACGGCTCTCCCAGCGTTTCTCACAAGGCTGGCAGGCCAAGCAATCTCCTCATAAGAACAGGCTACACAACATTGATGCTTTACATCGCTAAACAAGAAGGAACAAGGTCCTGCCCCCTGTCAGAGGAGGCATAGCCACTGTGGACTGGGTCATCTCCCATCACATGGACATTGCCATAGAGCACCCCCCTGGATGGAGCAACAATCAAACCGATGCACTCGGTTGAACGTTATCGGACTATCACGAATGAGAGCTCCATCAAGACCATGTGGATTACATCTTTCATAGATGGGGTCAACCACAGCTGGATTTGTTTGACACCAGGTACAACTAGAAATGTTATGTTATGCGAGCAGGTTTTGGCAAACAGGATCCCGGAGTAATGCCTTTTTATGATCAGATAGTCCAGCGCCTTTGCCTGTGCCTTTCCATTGTTTGCCCTGATCCCCAGGATCTTGGCGTAAGCAAAGACAGGTCACTGTACCCTGATTCTCATTTCCCTAGCCCCGCCTTGCCAGTATTGATTCACAGAGCTCTTGAAACATTCAACATGCCCTTCGATACCATTGAAGATACAACCCAAGCTACTGTGCAGGCACAAAGAAGGCTTTCTGTATCAGGACCTTCCGTCATTGAGGTTCACACCATAGTACCTGCTCCGACTACCACAAGAACTTACAATGTCGAATGGAAATGTTTTTGTGTCTGGTGCAACACCAAGGGATTCCCTCTAAAAACATTAACTCCTCATCAGATACTTCCTTATCTGCAAAGTCTGGAAAATAATGGTTTAAAATATTCCTCAAATTGAATTCATCTGGCATCAATCTCACGGTTCCGGAGAACAGAAGACAACTCACCCATACTTTTCTCACAAAGACTTGTAAACCAGTTTATGAAGGGACTTCCTCCTGTTATGACGTTCACCGGTATCCTGGGAACTAAATACTGTCCTGACCCAACTCCTGTTGCCTCCGTTCAAACCCATTCATAAAGCACATTTGAGGCTCCTTTCCTAGAAAACGTCGCTTCTGTTGGTCCTTTTATCAGTGCCATAAGTAGAAGAAATAGGTGCATTTACTTCAAAAGAACCCTACCTCCATTTCACAAAGAAAGTCCTTTTATGGACCATTCCGAAGTTTATTCCAAATGCTCCTACTGATTTGCATCTCAATGAACCCTTTATTCTGCAATCATTTTTTCTAAATCCCTCGTCATCAGCGTAGAGGTCCTAGCACTCACTTGAGGTACGCAGCTGCAGTGCGTTTTACATTAGCAGAACAAAAGATATTCGCACTTCTGGCCAGATGTTTGGGTCCATCAGCCAGTCTAGATTAGGCCAGCTCCTCTCCAAACAGGGAATAGCACATTGGTTAATAGACTGCATCACCTTCTGCCATAACAAGCTCAAGGATCCGTTCCAGGGATAAGGTCCATTTCCACCAGGAACATGGTTATGGCGGCAGCACTGTTCACTGGTGTGCCATTACGAGGCATCAGCCTTGCAGACAAGCAGTGCGCATTCACAAATCACTGCTGCTTTGACGTGAGCACCGAAGCCTGTGGGACAGACACTTCTTCCTATTCTATTTCAGTAAAGGTGAGCTTGCTTCCCACCTTTCTTGTATTTACTATGAGAGTCATATACTGCTTACTTCTCTGATTCAGGTATGTGAATCTATGAAAGATCCAATGCTGGAGAAGAAATTAGTTACTAACCTGTAACTCCAGTTCTCTCTCCTATGTTTGTATCTTTCTTATATTCACATAGAACCCTCCATCCTCTCTGGTCAGAGGCTAATGTATTATATATTCTCCTCACACTAGTGCTTAGTGCTATGACATCTGAGCTATGGTGGCTTCTAGGACGAAGAGAGCTGGCACTTCCACCTCATTGGCTGAGGTTCAGGTTGTTTCAAATGAGGTGGATATGGCACTAAACAAACACTGTTGTTGAGGCCTACGGCTGTTTTAACACTGTTTACTGCTATTTAAATTTACTATAGATTCAGGCATATAAATACATGAAAGATACCAATGCTGGAGAACTGGAGTTACAAGTAAGTAACAGATTTCTTTCTTGTCCTTTCTTTCATGTTAAAGTAAAGTTGTGACGTCTAGGTGACAATAATAAAACTGGAGAAAGATTTTTGTACAATAAATGGAGAGTTTAATATGAATGCCGCTCAATGTGAGTTTTTCACAGTGGTGCACTTGTTCTCTGGCTGGTGTATTTGACACAGTTGTCCGATTACCAGAACAAATAGCTTTTGCTCACTATTGTACTTTTACATTATTTTATGAATTGGACTCTTTGTCCCCAACCTGTGAAACCTTTCAGGTTTCTCTTTCTCCCATAGTTGATGGAAATGTTAATCTATGAGCGTTGAACATAAGGTCGATGGCCAGTGCATATAGTTACTTCAAACACATTTTAGGCGTTTGTAATATCTTAAGGTTGTTCTGCGGATTCCTGAGACCAGCTATTTTTTTTCGCGAGGATTAGAATGTATAAAGCATTTTATTTTTATTTTAACTTCTGGGTCTTTAGTCCCACTTCTTTTTGAATTTGTATTCTTTTAATAACGCTTTATATTATCTGTTAAAAGAATGTATGCACTAGAGTAGTGCATTTGAGCGAGAAAAGAACAGAAATTGTGGCTAAAGAACAAAATTAAATAAATACTATTGCTACGGGAAAGCCAATCGATGTGCGGGTGCATACTTCTCCACTAGATGGCAGTGTTGGAGTTTTTATGCGTCTGTAATATTTCCTTGGAGCCGATTCACATGCTGCTTTGCGGATAACAGTCTTTCTTCTCCACCATGGCCATGCCTAGTCAGGCCAATAGCATCGCTTACTCTTTCTTACGTCATCAACAGAACGAGCTTTAAGAAGCACTAGTTAGAGAGTCCCTGGACCTCCACCTATGTATTGATTTTCCAGAGTAGATTTTAATTGGTCAAAAGTTTTCTTCTGAAAAAGATTGCTTGTATTGCAGGTTTTGCTTTCTGGGAAAGTTCACACTTACACACAGCACGACTGAAGTTGGTATAGTGGCAAACCATTGATCAAAGCTATAGGCCTGATGCACTTATTATGAAAAGATATAACAAAGCAAGAAGACGGACTTGTATATTGTGAAAAGCATATGTGAAAGCCAATGCCCCTTTAAGGGTGGATTGCCATTGTGGTGTGTCAAAGCCTGTAGAAAGGTATTTCTGCTACGGATTGCTCCTTGTGACAAACTCTCAGGGTGGAATATTACCACTTTCAGATGACTTATTATGGCATTTTAGGAGTTGTGTATTGGTTTGCCAGTTATACTTATGTACATTTTGTATATTTGTAGTTTTATGACTACAGAGATTGGGGCTGTGACTCCGCTTGGATACTTATTCCATTGAATAGAGATTTTAACGGGGCAGAGGTGGTGTGCTTGCGATGTTAAAGTGATTGTGCTCCACTTTTTTTGACTTGTGGAAAAGCTTGCTGTCGACTTTGGAGGTGGGGAACCAGGTTCGAATCTCGGCGTCCGCGTAACATCCTGTGATTCAGGGCAAATCATTTAATCTCCCTGTGGCTACCAAAACCAAATGTGTCCTTGTGTAATGCAACTGGTGCTCATGTAAAGCGGTCCAACCGCTTAGGGTGGAGTTTGCGCTATATAAAAACTGTTAAAAAAAAAAAACAGAGATGATTATATTGTCGAACATTGATCAAGGTTTCAGGCTTCATTTGCTTATTGCAAAAAGGCAGTAGACCTCGTTTTTATTGAGAAAATCATATTGCAAAGCCAATGTACCTTTGAGAGTATTGTAAATCCAATGTGCCTTTAAGAGTATTGTAAAGCCAATGTGCCTTAAGATTATGCATAATGTTAGACTCTGTGTCTTTAATGAAATCCAGATTCACTAGTCATGGTAATAGGAGATTCGCAATTGTATCTCCAGCAAAACCCTGTGGGTAGATTATTTACACAGTAAAAATCGATTTTCAGAGTTGTATCTTGTTTTGTCAAGTCTAATATTGTACTTTTTTCTAACTTTAGGACTATATTTTTGATGGTTACCTTGTAGGAAAGCTTATGCCCAATATTGTAAGCCTGAGTTGGTCATGTGATGAGCCACTGATGAAAGTGATAGACCAGATTGGGTCATTAGGAAAAGTTTTATGACGGATGCAGTAAGTCTGATCTGTTTATCATGAAAGATTACACCAAAGGCAACAGGCTTGACTTATTTTTTCAAAAGACATTTAGAAAATCATGTTAATGCCAATGGGTCTATAAGGATGGATGCTATTACACTCGGTTTATGTGAGCAGAGAGATATTTTCTTACAAGGACTATCACAGATTACTGTATTAAGCAAACATTTTGCTGTTGATTACTTCCTTTAACCCCTTCAGCACGGCGCGGATTACCGCGCTGTGCTGAAGGTTCTATTGCGCGGGCGGGGCCATGACGGAGCGGTTCCGTCATACACACAGCGCAACCGATGCGCATGACGGAACCGCTCCGTCATGCGCATCGAAGGGGTTAATAAATCCTGAAAGTAGTAGAATTGCACATTAATAATCCTTACTCAACCCTCTTAGAAGAGCCTGGCAGCTGTAATGGTCTGCCGGGCCCTTGTAATGAGAATTTATTTTTCCTGAAGAAACCTCTGTATTCATATACATATTTATAGAGGGTCGTTTGGTCAGCCTTCTGTCAGTGTGTGAATCACATAATGCTTCTCCTCATGACAGCACACTGCATGGAGCAATGTAGTAGACCATTTCTTCAGTTGTCGCTATTGTCGTGTGAGGAACAGCTGTTTGCCTGATCAAATGCACACACCCACATGAAAATGACTGTGATTCAGTGTCTGGGCACAAGGGCTATTCCTTTAGTTTTCTATGTTTTTACTTTATAGATCCCTGTTCTTTTATTTTCTCCTTCTATTTGCTTTTTAAGCATGTCCTGCAGCTACCTAAACAGATCTACCAGGCTCCTCACTTGAAGTTCACTTTATCTGCAGTGTGCTGCATCCTCTGTGACCACTATTTCTAAAATGGACTGCCATCTTGGAATGGTATTGTCTATAGAGTGTCATTACTTCACGAGTCAAGATAGCCACTATATTTAGAAGCATTATGTTGGCCACCATGGAGCAGTACAACAGTGAATACAATATATACTTTAGCATTTGAAGATAGCCACCCAGTACTATGCTTACTAAATGTCCATTTCGTAATGGTATTGTACATGATGGGACATTATTCTTAATGCTCCAAGGTGGCCATCGCGGTGCTTTTAAACGAGACTGCTGCGTTAGAACTTTAATGCATTTACACACTATATACAATACTTTTCCAGAACAAAGGCCCACAGCTATGTTTACATTTTTTTTTGTATTGTAGGTACATGCACATCAATTTTAGATGGTGGCATTATTTTCTACCGTTAGTCTTTTCAATTGCCTACCATGTGGTTTGTGAGTTTGCATGTCTGTTCAATCAATCAAAGATTTATAGAGCACACTACTCACCCGTGAGGGTCTCAAGGTGCTGGGTGGAGGGTTTTTTTCGGGCAGCTCCGGTCATCCGAAGAGCCAGGTCTTGCGGCTCTTCCTGAAAGCTTGCAGTGTGGGTCTTCGTCTGATGCTGAGGGGGAGTTTGTTCAAGGTCTTGGCCGCGATGTAGGAGAAGGATATGCCTCCCGTTCTGGCTCTGTGGATGCGGGGGATTTCGGCCAAGGCTAGGCCTGCGGAGAGGAGGTTTCTCTTGGGGGCGTAGAAGGAGATTCTTTTGTTGAGGTATTGGGGTCTGGTTTTGTGGAGGGCTTTGTAGGCGTGTGTGAGCAGTTTGAAGGTCACTCTTTTTTCGACGGGGAGCCAGTGGAGGTCTTGTAGGTGCTGGGTGATGTGGTCTTGTCGTGGGATGCTGAGGATGAGTCTGGCTGCGACATTCTGGACAGTCTAGAGTTTGTGGACTAGAGATTTGTTGATTTCAACGTGAGGGTGTTTCCGTAGTCCAGCCTGCTGGTGATGAGTGTGTGGGTGATGGTATTCCTGGATTCGGTGGATCCATTTGAAGGTCTTGCGGAGTATGCGGAGGGTGTTGAAGCGTGTGGAGGATACAGCGCTGATCTGTCGGATCATGGTGAGGGAGGAGTCGAGTATGATGCTGAGGTTGCAGGCGTGGTCAGTGGGTGGGAGAGGGTTGCCAGCGGCTGTGGGCCACCAGGTGTCGTCCCACGCGGAGGGGGTGGATCCGAGGATGAGGAATTCTGTTTTCTCCGAATTGAGCTTCAGCCGGCTGCTGCTCATCCAGGATTCAACGTCCTTCATTCCTTCCTGGATTTTGTTCCTGGTGATGTCGGGTTCCTTAGTGAGGGAGAGGATGAACTGAGTGTCGTGGCGTAGGATAATATTATGAGTCCGTGTTTTCTGACGATGGATGCGAGGTGGGCCATGTAGATGTTGAAGAGAGTGGGGCTGAGGGAGGATCCTTGGGGTACTCCACATCTGTTCTCTGTAGGTTCGGAGAGGAAGGGTGGGAGTCTTATTCTTTGTGTTCGGCCAGCGGGGAAGGAGCGGATCCAGTCTAGGGCAGTTCCCTGTATGCTGGCTTCTTGTAGTCTGGCGGCTAGTTTTCGGTGCGAGACGGTGTCGAAGGCTGCTGCGTGGTGTAGTAGAATGAGGGCTGCGGTGTGACCTTGGTCGTGGAGTGTGCGAATGTCACCCATGGCGGCTAGGAGGGCGGTCTTGGTGCTGTGGTTGCTACGGAAGCCGAATTGAGATGTGTCAAGGATGTCATTGGATTCTATGAAGTTCTTTAGGTGGATGTTAACAATCTTCTCGGTGACTTTGGCGATGAAGGGGAGGAGAGAGATGGGCCTGTAGTTCTTGAGGTATGTAGGGTCTGCGATGGGCCTCTTGAGGAGGGGTTAGACTTCTGCACGTTTCCAGTCATCGGGGACCGTGCCTGTTTTGAGGATGCAGTTGAAAGTCCGTCATAGTTCTGGTGCGATTGTGGGGGCTGCCCTGTGGAAGATGCGTGGTGGGCAGGGCTCAGTGGGTGCTTCGGAGTGTATGCTCCTCATGGTCTTTACGGTGTCTTCTGTGGTGATTGGGGTCCAGGCGAGGAGGGTCGGCTGAGTGGTGTTGCTGGTGGAGGGTGTTGGATCGGTTCCTTGGTCATGTTCGTCGAAGTTGTTGTAGAGTGCTCTGATCTTGTGGTGGAAGAAGGAGCCGAGGTTGTTGCAGAGGTCCTGGGAGGGAGGGACGTCAGAGGTTTCGCTGGGAGGGTTTGGTGAATTCTTGTATGATGGTGAAGAGTTTCTTGGAGTCGTGAGAGTTGCAGTGGATTCTGTCCTGGATGAAGTTCCTCTTTGTAGCTCTGATGAGTTGGTGGTGTGATGTGGTGGCGTTCCTGTAGATGGTGCGTCCTTCTGGTGTATTGCTGTTCTTCCATGCTTTCTCGAGTCGTCGGCATGAGCGCTTGGATTCTCGGAGGTCCATGGTGAACCAGGTGGCTTTCGTGGTGTGTTGTCTGTTGGCGTTCTGGAGGGGTACAAGCGTGTTGGCGCAATCGTCGGTCCATTTGTGGAGTTCATTAGCTGCAGAGTTGGCGTCAGTTGTGGTGGGGGAGGAGTGCGGCAGAGGGCGTAGGCTAGGTGCTCCTCGGTGATCTTGCTCCAGTATCTGCGTGGAGTGTGGCGTTGGCTTGTATGCGGTGGGTTTTGAGAAGGAGAAATAGACGCAGTGGTGGTTCGACCAGAGGGATTGCGTGGTGTGACTGAAGTGAATGTTGATTCCTCCAGCGAAAATGGGGTTGAGGGTGTTTTCCGCCTTGTGTGTGGGGGTGGTGACGAGTTGCTTCAGCCCGATGTTGGCGAGGTTGTCTAGGAGGGCGGTAGAGTTGGGGTCGCTGAGGTTGTCAAGGTGGAAATTCATGTTTCCTAGCAGTATGTAGTCCGTGGAGGCGAGGGCGTTGGGCACAATGTGGTCTGCGATGGCGTTAGTGATGTCTGTTTTGTTGCTGAAGGGTAATTGTGTGAAAGCTAGAATGAGTCAGTTGGTGGGTGAATGGATCTATGAGTGTAAGCATGAGCGACAGCGTGCATGTGTGATTTCTTAATGAGTTCCTAAACTCATCAGGAGCTGAAGAGGCACTTGCATTTATAAGCCAGATCTATTAGAATTGCCAATGCTTGTTAAATATGTTTATCTGAATCTACTGATCCTGAGGCAATTTTGCAATTCACAGAATCCTGTCAAGGCACATATTTCTCTTTTTTTTTCTGATCCAGTTTCTGGGGATTGTTCACTTCCTGTCTAGATCTATGACTACAATACCTGGTCATTAACAACTTACCCCATCCGTGTGCCAGACATTCTAACAAGTGCCTCTCAACGACCTTGTTTTGAAACTGAGCATAAACTTGTCATCTGTTTTTGTAGAAAGAACTAGGTTTTGAAACTGTGCCTAAACATCTCAACTATTATTCTAGAAAGGGCCAGGTTTCTAAACAATTCCCAAACTCGTCAACTAGAAATCCCAACCTTTTTAATATATGGATAGTTTCTGTTTGCCATAGAACAAACAGTGCGTGTTAATGGTTCCATTGTTCCATGGCAAATGCCATTCTTCCGTTTCTTATTTGCTAAATTCTGATATCCATTTATGTTCTGCAAGGGCCTTCTGGTGGCAGGTGTGGAACGTCAAATGTGAATATTTTTCTCTGTAAAATGCATTTGCTGGGCATGATTTTAATCGGTTTCGTTGCCACGCTTCATGATCCTCATCTAGTTTAGGATTTGGATTTTGGTATTGCAATTTGTTGTATTTGTTTGAATTTTTGTCTTCCGATGATTTGAAGTTTGTTTCTGCTTTTTTAGTTAGTGTTACTTTATCTTACAAAGTTCTCAGCAGGATGGCTGTATTGGCTTCAGAGCCCTTTGTGTCTTCTTTCGAGAAGGATGATTCCTTATCTGCACCATCCCTCTTCACATAAGGTGCTTTCAGTGCTTCACATTAGTTAGAAGTTTTAGAACACTTGCCCCAGACATTCTTTTCTTCTCTTTTGAATGATGTGCAGGGAGTCCTGTACAACCTTTGAACAGTGGGTGGTTCTGTTTTTTAACCTGCCTTTAAAAGTACCTGTTTGCTCCATGTTCCGTTGTTCTTTATTTCCAACCACTGCAACGTCTGGCATACTCCCCTTCCCGATTCCCTTCTTCCTATCTATGCACGCCTATGGGAAATGGCACATTCCTAGAACAGGATAGAATTCGAAATTGGCAAAATGTGTACTACTGCAACAAGAATAGCACCATTTATTTTAGCATTTTTTTTCTCTGTAGTGGTTCTCACACACTCCTCACTGCATAGTCCCAAGACCTCTGCTGTGCAGCCTTTCACCAAAGGCTGTTTTTACACTTTTAGGAGACTTCTCTATAGCATTTGCAATACTAATATCCTCATCCCGTGTTCAGGCTTTCCGGATCCACAACATTCCCTGTATAATTCTATTTGTATTGACTGTAAACTGATCCTTCAAAACCACAGATAAATAAGCACCCATATTACATATAGAACTAGTTCCCCGAATGCAGCCACAAAATCATCTGTAATTTCACATCTCTAGCACAGGATCTTTCATAGATTCACATGCTTGAATCATCCCACGTCGTCAAGGTTGAACTCCCACAGTAACATTTCCATACATGTACAACGAAAATTCCTTTAGAAACAATATGAAAGCCATATAGTTTAGTAACCCAGTCACCTCATTAGAAAAGACCCAAACTTCAGCCACTGACTTGCTAATGCAGTGACCACCACTGCCCCAGAGACTTCAGGTATCTACCGTATTTCATGGGGTGGGCAGTCCCTCTCATAGTTTGGCCAAAGATCATTCTAAACCAAACTTTTGGCCATAATTGATTCTCTGCTTTACTACTCCTTAGGCACATTTGACACCTGGGCCTATGGAGTTTTTTTCTTGGTGATTTTCAGGAACATCTTTTTGAGTCAAGATAGTGTCTGAATCCCCAATGAAAGTCCTCCTCAGGGTAGGTGCCTTATGCATGAAGATATGTTTGTGTATGATTCACATACTGGCTGCATGCACAGACCTCACACGTAGCATATACCACAGGAATGCAAAATTTGCCAAAACATCTCTTTAAAAAAAAAAAAACTGAACATCTGGGAAGAGCTCACTTAGATGTCTCCAGAAAAAGGCACACAGTGACCAAATATAGTCTGATGAGGAATCTTCTCAAAGAACAACTTCTAGACATAAAACAACAAAATATTAAGCGTAAAAAGGTGTCTCTTAAACATAATCTGAGATGAATCTACTATCATCATTTAAATAACCTTCATCTAAAGGTCATTAAACAAATCTGGAAAAAAAACGGATTGGATGTCAAAATAGATTCCTGGGGTGCATCACAAAGCCAAAGAATCTATGAAATTGTCAACCACATCCCCTCGACCACGGACACTGCTGTTCCCATCCTGATGTTAACGATATCAGCTTCTCTTCATGCCTACGCCATTGCCATCAGCAATACTGGCGAGGACATGGGCAGCAGAATCCACTCAGTTGCCAACAAAGCCACCGTTGTTTTTGCCCCCCTCCATTGTGTGTAGACGATGCATCCACCCATGATGCCAACATTAACTTAACGACACTAAAAAGAGGAGTATCTCCTTGACACTAGTTCCAGCAAAGAAACCCCCGCTTCCCGGAAATACTTCTCAGAGCAAGATTCCTTTTCAGTTGCTGGTAAACTTCTTTGATATGGAGGGTGATTTGCAAAACGTAGGACCATTTGGAAATTCCATCACCCCTACTCTGCAGCATGTTAAATGCCAGGGAAGCGATGACCGTGTTTGTCTGAAGGAAGATGTTGTGTAGTCATTAGGCCTGGGCGGAGTTTGCAAAGTGACCAAAAAATAAATCCGCTGCGCTACACGGAGTTCCGCAAGTGGCGCAGGGCATTTCATTGCTCCAATTTAAAAAAAAAAAAAATCAAACCCTTCATTCCAGCGAGAGATTTCAAATCAGTTGTACAATCCCTAGTCCTCTCGAAAATCGACTATGGTAATGCCGTTCTCTCCGGTTCTCCCAAAGTTCACCTGGCCCCCCTCAAATCTGTTTTAAACTTAGCAGCTAGGCTTACAACTGATTGCAAAAGTTCTGACCACATCTCGCCGGCTCTAAAGACCCTTAAATGGCTTCCTATTGACGGCAGATCCTCCTATAAATTGGCCTGCATTACGCACAAAGCCCTCCATCAAAAGACCCCGCTCTACCTTTCAAACAAATTCAAAAAAGCGGGCAGTGCCTGATCGATGAGAAGCAATAACTCTCTCCTCCTCGTCCCCCCTCTGCTAAAAAAAAAGTCGCACAATCTCGCTCCTTCTCTGGTAATGCACCCAGCATCTGGAGTGCCCTCCCTAAAGACCTACGACTTAACACTTCATAGGTAATTTTCAAAAAAGACCTTAAAATACACCTGCTCAACAAATATTGGGGCCATAATCATTTTATTTCCATACTTACTGCACAATCTCTTCCTTTTTTAATCTCCTACCTTCCCCCTCTCTCCCACCTCTCCTGCACCCTACCAACACCTACTCACCCCCACCCTACCCATCCTTACCTCTTGCATCCCCCTCCTTTCACCCTTCTCCTAACAATTTGCCACCCCTCCTTCCACACTCGCCTAACCCTCCCTTATCGACAAAAATTAGTCTAGTTCCGTCTTACTGTTTAATCATTTGTAATTATTTCATTCATATATTTCTTTGTAAATAGCTTCCTCCTTTCACTTTGTATCATAATCAAGATATGTTATTTATTTTATTCTTTAAGTCTACCATATCTTAATGTTTCATTTCGTTACTATTTGTTTTGTAACCCATGTACTATTGTCTTTCTCATGTAACGCGCTCTGATACCTAAGGGTGAAGCCAGCGCTATATAAAACCTCTTAAATAAATAAATAAAATTGCGCTGCTCACGCTGATTTTTAGCACCGGGTGTTTATCCAACGCTGTAAAATCAGTGTGAGTGGCACCATGTCCAGCTCAAGCGTGCACTGCTTCTTTCTGCCACTCGAGTAGATGTTCTACTCGAGCGGCAGCTTCCTCTGCGCGAACAGAATGTTTCTCAACGTGAGCAGTAGTGACCATCCGTAACCGCCCACATTGAGAAATCTCACCGGGAGGTGGTCTGGAGTAAGATTTTCCTCGCTCACCAACTTAACATTCGCGGGCATGAGCGAGGAAAAAAACTCTACTCCACGTCTTCGTGCTCTACGTGGAATGTGGAGTGGGAAAAACTCAGCGAGCAGAGCAAGATTTCACACCCAGGCCTAGTAGCCGTATGTTTCTGCAGACTCTGAACTGTTGTTATATTTCTTCAGTGCCCACTTCAGTTCTTTGTTCTATGCCAACTCAAGAGCACAGACGTAACCGCACCCAAGGTTATGTTGTAGGGTACAATCTGTATCTAGAGAGCAGGTTTGAAAAATACAGCTAGGGATTCGTTTTGGCGAAAACAAGAGCTTTTATGTAACAAGAAGAGCACGTTAGGGAAATCCACCAGCTGATTAGCTCGCTTCACGGTTTTCACTGTTACCTGCATGTTTTTAACCAAAATTTTAAAAAATGCCAAGTGTAATAATTCTGCAGAAAACACAAGCAGTGCACACACACCTTCTGCTCCCATAGTGATGGCAGGCTGACCCCTAACAGATCTGTGGAAAAAAAGATGAATAAAGACACCGAATAACCAAAAGACAATAAAAAAACTTCTTAAAGAGAAAGCTGATGCTCTCTTCGCTGAAGGACATTTACTTTCGGTACAACATCACCACAAACAGTCACAAGATGAGGTATCAGAGAAAACTTTGGTATAAAATGTACATTTCTTTTTTAAATGTATACAGGCAAAAAGACTTTGGTTAATTAGCACAATCAAAGGACAGAGTAACACTCCAGTTATAATAATGCACTTCCTCTTACATCATACAGGACACAGCATATCTGTACATGAAAACCATCAAATATCCCTTTCTGGGATACTTTTGACTTCTTTGCTCTCTTAGGGCACCCACGCTTCAGTTCCTTTCTGGGCAGGTGCCTCTTTGGTAGTCGCGTTAACAAAAAAACATGTAAACGTTGTTTTAGTTGTTGGGTGTTTTAAACGGTAGTTGGATCTCTATGTGGTGACGCTCTATGGACACTGAGGTAGGCACATTATCTCCCAGCTTCTCGGCTCGCTTCCTGGTGGTGCACAGTGTTCTCTGAGGGCTTTCTTTTTCTACAGCAGGTGCCGTTTTTTGAAGACCAAAATGTAGAAACAAATGATGAAATACTGAAGCAAGTTGGCTTTTTTTGTCTTTGGCTAGTGGTCCAACAACGTAAAGAAAGCAGGATCTCAGAGTGCGCGATTGGTAACTCAACTAATGTCTTTTAAGATGACATCTATGAGTAGAATACATCCAGATGTGGGATAGGCCGACACTGAATTATTAGGTGGGATTTCATTTCTGGTGCAAGACTTGGCTCATTACCAGGGACCATGTCAGAATCCTCTGCTACTGGTTAGAGGGAGACTGTCAGGGATGGTGCATGGATCTCCAGAAGATTTTCAGAAGCACCTGCAACATCTAGATTCGCTCAGTGCCCCTGCTGGAGGGGCCCACCCCTGTTTGAATAATGGACAAAAATATAAGTAAGCTATATCTACCAAAGGTGTTTTGCAATAAGCACAATATCTTATAAGCCTATTTGTGTTTTTCTTTGGTTTAGGAACATTCAGGGTGGCAGAAGTACAAATGTCAGATGATGGCCACACTGGAATGTGGTAAACAGATTTGAAATTGGATTTTATACAAATCAAAGCTTTTTCATTGCATTTCTTGATAAAGAAGGCAGCAGTTTCCCAACGCGAAATTGTTAGAAAATTAAGTTGTAAACCCCCAAATGGAACCACACACACCTACTGCCATCTGAATCATCCAGAAAGCTTGGCCAGCGTATGGACCAGAGGACTACACGTCCTACAAACCAGAGGTCTGCGCTACACGTATGCAAGACACCAGACCGGACCCAGATACTGGCCAACATTTATGGTGGTACATTTAGTTATTTTACTTTTGAGTTGAAGGATAGCAAAGCATCGGATTCAGTAATCTAATTTGTTCCCATCAATACCTTTTACACAAAGGGAAAAAGTTGGTTGGGTCAAGAAGTATTTATGAGTATATGCAGAGGAAATGGCAGCGGGGTTCGATAAATCACCAGGTGTTAATGTTGCATCAAGGTTGCAGGTAGTGGAAGCCTGTAAATGTGCATTTTAAAGGCCCTCAGTCACTATGTTTGTGGTTGAAATTGTTTACACTGTTTACATTAAGACTTGTTTCTTAGGTTTTTCTTGAAACATAAATATATTACCTCTTCCTTGAACTGTTTAGAACGGATGTAGGCATTTGCACCACCAAGTTACTCTTTTAAAGTAGTAAATTGCCATACTGCAATAGCAGTTTTTCAGCTTTTTATCACATTGTCTTTGGTGCGTCTCATAAATGGGTTTTGGTGGTCTTCCAGCTGTATTGTCTTCGATAGATGCGACAAGATTTAACAAGTCATATTGTGCGATGTTTTGCTCTTAAAGAGGCATTCTTCAGCTAAAACACTGAGTACCTTGCGCGTGATTCTGTTCCTTAACATTAAGCCCTGGCGCGAGGGGCGTGTGTGGCACTTTGTAAGGTTTCAGTGTGTCCTAGCTTCTGATTGTATTGGACCACCTCCAGCCATAGGCTATCGGTGGGATAATGGTACTTGGGAGGACTGTAAAAACACAGTAAAGGAAGAAAATTAAACTTGGATGGAGCTTTGGCTGCGAGAGACCTCTATTGAGTCTCCGTTAAAGCGGCGTGACCTCGCTTTAACCTGCAGGGAGAAGGTCTTCTGAGCTGTGTTTTGTCCACTGGATTAAAACAATTTTTGCAGAGAATGAGTTTCACGTATTTTGGAGTTGAAGCATGAAATCGTTATTAATACTTTATTGACTGTTTGATCATTCAGTTGACATCCTAATGGATTCTGGGAGCCAACTCCATTGCAGACAGATTCCAAAACTCATGCCTCTGGAGTAGGCCTGCCTTTTTACTGGTGATCATTTCATTTTGGGTGGCATTATCAACCATCTAGCACGTGTGACTTGGTATTTTAAATAGTGCATAACTGAGTTTGTCACAGCCCGGAGAGTTATTTTGTTGGGAAAATATTAGGAAAGCATTCACAGTAAAGTGTATAACCATTAGAGACACAATTAACCAATTGCAAAACCTTTGGTATCTTTGGTGTAAAAATGCTGTGTGAGGTAGACGGAGGTCTGCTTTTTACCAGAGCTCATGTATTTTTTTTAAATCATACAATGGAGTGGCTACGAAGATAAAGGGTAGAATGTAGAGGTAGGGAAGAATTAAATCAAGCGCTGTAACTGGGCGCGCCAGCTACCCTTTGGGGTTTGTTTGGACTGTTACGCTCTCTAGAGGAACTGTGCAGTCGAACTCTCATTGAGATACCTTTTGGTTTTGGTCAAACGAGGGTCTTGCAAGGACACTTCCTATAGCTCAGGAAAGCTGCTTT
Source organism: Triturus cristatus (assembly GCF_964204655.1). NCBI lineage: Eukaryota > Metazoa > Chordata > Amphibia > Caudata > Salamandridae > Triturus > Triturus cristatus. The sequence goes on along the minus strand of NC_140595.1, from coordinate 98,374,394 downwards.
CTCTTGCTTTCAAAGTCCCCATGCTTAGAAACTAACTGGGTTCTACAGACAACCGTTGTCTTTTCTGCACCATTGTAATTTGTTGAATGTACAGAACTTGATTTTAAGGTTTGTTGAACCCTTCAGGTAAGTGCCCTGGCATCTGTCAGATGTGCGATGAATACAATATCCCATAATGTGTGCGCTTAATCGTCTTGGGCTAGGTTCCGTAAGCTCTTGAACCTATGACTGATTATACCCAACCTACTGCCTTCTGACGTATTCTTTTCATGCGTAAAAGGGTAGTAAAGAAGAATTACAAATACCATCCCACCACTTTCGCGGATCGGCTTCAGGCTTCGCTTATAGGTTTTGTTCAATAGAGCCTGCGTTCTTTTTAAAGGTTTTTTATTTTGTGCAAGCAGACCACTGGGCTATTGTTTAATCTGTAAGGCACCACATCTTCCTCAGTAGGGAGCTGTTTACCAACATGCCTGTGCATGGGGGTGCTGGTGGGGTTATATTCTATTAGCCAGATGGCTATAGGCAGGGCACTGGAATTATGCTGCAGGGGACGGCCAAATTATGTGGCAGGGTAAGTAAATTATGCGACAAACAGCCAAATTATGTGGCATAACCGTCTTCCCAGGCTCACCTCTACTGGCCTCTCTTGGAACAGCAGGCCTGGCGCCTTTTCTCTCGGTCTTTGAAGGCCAAAAGGTCATGGAATCTTCAAAGATCTAGCGAGCCTTTGAATCCGCACTGATGTCCGCTCGCCTAATGTGGAAAGTTAAGAGCATATGGGCCTGTAGCAGCAGAGAGGTCAGGGGGAGAAGGCGGGAGCCGGAGGAGGGGGCAGTGCGGCGGTGGCGGCGGGAGCTTTTGTCTGTGTGAAAGGGCACCTTGTTTGGTCTACTCCCGCTGAGCTGCAGTTTCCCCTTAAGGTTACCGCTCTGATGTCTGACTGTGCTATCGGACTTTTGATTCCAGGTACCCTTGCTTTCAGTATTCCAGTAAAAATCCGCTTTTTATTTTCTGAACATCAAAAACAATTTCAGGTGTTAATTTTTCGAAGTTTGTTATTATGGTCTGTTGGATTCCCATGTTTGCACTTTCTTTTCCTCTGGTCAGTTTACCTTATTTCAGTTTGTATCCAATTTCATTAAACACTATAAAGCGCTCTGATACCCGCAAGGATCATTTTCACGCTATATAAAACGTTATAAATAAATAAAATACAATAAATAATGTCTGAAGGCATTAAGTGCCATGCATATTCCTTCAACCCTGTGAGGGTTGTGTAGCCATTGACTGGTTTGCCTGCAATTCCTCGGTAGGGACATTCCCTAATTTCTGGCTTCGCCTGAGCGGTGTGCACGGGCAATGCACTTTTTCTGTCACAAACAGTGAAACAAAATCCATGTGTTTTTGAGGAATTCCCAGAATATGTAAACTAATGGGAAAGCCCTCTAGAAAAGTGGGGTGTGGACAGTACAGGAGGCACCAAGCCATACTCGGGACTGCTTTTATTGAATATATAAATAGGGAAGGACATGGGCTTCAGGAATTGCTCTTACACCTGTTACTTATCCAACGTGGGCCAGTGGTTCTGAAGATGAGAGGTTTATTTTGTGGGTTCACACTCTTGTGCCGTGCTACTAGGATGCAGTGCGCACCTCCAGGCCTCTTGAACACTCTTTGAGACAGCTAGAGATAAAGTAACGATTACGATGCCAACAGTGCAGCACATTTTTTTACCTGCTTTGTCCCTACTTCGTTGTGAGGTTTTCCCAGCATCTGCTATGGTGTGTGAGGAAAGGTGTTGGACGGTATCTCTTGATTTGGTTGAAAAAGCCAAACAGACAACCATTCAGTGGGTTCATTTAGGTGTGGCCCTTGTGATATAAATGTACTGAAGAAGGTAGGTTCCAGGAGACCCACTGCGCAGTCTTAGTTACAGACTGAGCGGACCCACTTCATAAACGTTTTCAATATTTAATCAGCGGGTTTCCCTAGTCCAACATGGCCGCCTGTTGGGGCAAGATTCTATGAAATGGTCTTCTTAGCCATTCCCACTATGCAGTTCCTAGGTCATAGGTGGGGAGAAGCAGCCCACATTGAACATGAGCTCAGCACTTTGAGAGGTTTACATTTCATCAGGGACTCTACACTCCATTCCTTTCACAGCTCAACACATCCCACATTGGACCATTTAAATGAGAAGCACACCACCAAACAAATGTAGAGGACATTGGCCGAGCAAGCAAGTGCTGGATTGAAACTCCCCATCAGGCGAGTGATTCATTTGTGCCAGTGGTAGACAAATGTTGGACATCACTAGAACAAATACGTGCATTTTGTCCGTGATATGTGTGCAAATTCCCTTCACAGTGTCAGATTAATGTATTTACTGCACTTATAGCATCTGATTTGATCACCTAAACATGGTTTTCACACTCCTGAGAGATGAAGGGGATCTCCGTCCTCCAGGTATTTATGGACCCTCTTTTCCGTCTTACCCATTTGTGTGATAACCTAAGACAGCCTTGGTGTTGTAGTCTTGTTTTGCTTCACTTAAACTAGTTAGGCTAATACACTTGAAAGCAGTGGTTTGTACCTGAATAGTTCAGGGCTGGAGAGTGTGTCCATAATGGCCTTGAGTGGGCTCCTCACATTGTGAGGTGTATAGTTATTCAGAACTCCTAGAAGGAACATGGATGTATTTGGGTGAAATCAAAGTGTGTAAAAATCCATTCAGCTCAGTTTACCGGTGTGTTTGGAATCCCCAACAGAGCAATGTCTTAGGGACATTATCAGCTTGAGTATACACCTTGAGCCAAATATTGGCTCAAGTCTGACAAAGCCTGGATATTTCATACTGATTGAAAACAGAGGAGAAACATGTTTTAGTAGTGACCTGAAACAATAAAATGGAATTGGAACAGCTTTTCCCCTTGAGCCTGATGTGATTATTCACATTGTGGATCCTCTTGCGTGTTAGAATGACGCCCCGCACCCACCTGGACATCCATTTTTCACTATTTCTAACCTTACTGGCTGCCATCCTCGAGCCCTGGTTTTAAAACACAACGACCTCAACTAGACGCAGTTAAACAATGAGTATGCAACGCTTCACGCACTCTGATCCACAATTTTATATTGTACTTCAAAAGTATTTATACTGTGGGTACTAAAAATGTGACGTGTGTCCTTGGGGAACACTGTTCTGAGTGCAGCTTATGCTGGATGTTTTTTTTGGGGTGGGATAGGGAATCCGCTACACTGATGTTTTCCCTTGAGACCTAGCGTTGGGAATCCCCCATATGAGGCTTCTTTTTGTCTGGGAAGATTTGCTTGAAGACACACCTTGGTTTATGCTTAGGAGTCAAGGTGCCCCTTTGCTTCATCTTGTCCCATGTGGGGGTCTGTGCACATATACTTTATTAACTAGTATGAAACCCTTGACACGCCCCACCAGGTTCTCTTCTTCACACTTCCTTTTGCAGCTGAGAAGCAGGGTGCTCATTGACACCAGAGAAGCCTACCATGCCCAAAAACCAGTCTAGCTCACAAAGCCTTCTGCCCTGATGAAGCACGAAAGGAAAGACCAGACTTCCGGTCTTGGCTGGACACTGGACCACCGGCCTTCCTCGAAGGTGAAGCGTCTAATCTAACGTAGATCATGTTGCCTCTTGCATCCAACATATGAACTCCCTGTGCTGATATACTTGAACTCTGTAGTAAATGAAGGATCTGCAAATGCCAAGCAAAGCAGCCTATCTCTTTGGTACCTAGCTCTGATGTCACTGTTCATGCTTTGGTGCACGCGATGGCCGACGACACATTTGGGGTGTGGGAGGAGCCCGGGCGCCCAGAGCCCTCGTCCATCCACTTGTCCAGGCTGCGGCGCCGGGCGTTCATGAAGAAGTTGCTGACCGTGGACAGCTCCAGGCCGAGCTGCTGGGCAATGGTGACCTGGAGCTCCTTGGACGGGCGCTGGTTCTCATGAAAGATGGCGTGCAGCGTCCGGCGTTGGATGTCAGTGAAGACCAGACGGTGCCGCTTCGGCACGTGATTTCTTTCGGCTTTGCCTTGCTCTTGCTCTTTCCTTTTGCAAGCTACAGGAAGAAATGCAAGACAGACATGAAAAGAGAAACGTTATTGACAGGTGCAGGTTAATTATGCTCTGAATTAATAATCTAGTCATTCACTTATCGCTATGTGGATCTCAGCCTATCACCTTGTTTCTTTATTTGTTGCTTGTCTTTATATGTCTGTGTGCCTAGTCCAATACAAATGACCAGTTACGGATGACCAAATAGGCAAAGTAGGCACCGGCCTTTGGGCCCCACTCCTTTTAGGGGCCCACGACAATGTATCAAAATAATATTGATTTGATTTTGAAAGAAAATTACAATCAAGCTTTCTTAAATAGTGTTTCCAAAAGATAGAAAAAAATGAATCAACTCAAAGTAACAAAAACTTGACATTAAAGACTCTATAGAGAAAATACTGAATTAATGTAATGTACCCATTCACAAATTAAAGTACATAAACCACAGACATCAGATTCACATAACAGGTTGTCTCTTAAAAGCTCATCTTCTGGCAGCTGTCAGTTTGTAAAAAAATCAGATGTATTGGGTACTAGGGGATAATTTGCGAGGGGGGCCTCGAAATTTCGACTGCCTAGGGGCCTCCACAGGTTTTAATCCGGCACTGCAAAGGACATTCTAAGAGATACAGGAAAAAGGACATTCCATTTATCAAGCTTCCTCCCTTACTTTGAGATTGATTCACGGAAGTAGTTTATTATGCACTAAATGTGAGGCGAGAGCGGCCCCTAAGTGCTGATGCACACAATCCGAAGGCGACTCACCACAGAACCGTGCACAATAAATGATCCGAGCAGCCCTTGGAATTAATTCCAGGCATAAATTAAAATGAAATTAGAGAAAGTAGAATGAGAAACTCTAGAAATGGCAAATGGCCAACCTGGCCCAGCCAGCTCTTACTCTCTGCATTGTCTTGTATTTCTCTTTCTGAAACTGCTAAGTCAGACTATCTTGGCGCACTGTCACCAGGATGTCAAGCTCAGTTGGTCAGTGCATTAGTTAACTTAAGTTTAACACTCTCGACTAACAACAGGCGCAGTGACTTTTAACAGCTTTATAAAGCTGCAGTGTTTCCATCTGGTCAAATAATTGCGAGTAATTGTGTGTTTAACATTAAAAGTATTCTGCTTAGGGTCTCTTCCCAGAAGCTGTTGTCACAGCCGTTGAATAGCAAGCCATTCGTGTAGCCCAGATGGATTGGCGACTGTGGATTTCTCATGGCCTGCCTCCGGGCTGTGTAATGGGAAAGGTGCTTGAGTCAGGTTGCTGTTGGTGAACCAGGGGTGAGCTGTTGTGCTGGATCTTCCATTCATGCCCCACCAGCCCTCCAGTCAGAAACACAGATTCTGCAGACTTAATTTCTTTTCTGCCCTCCCCTCATACAAATGGTCTTTTAACCATCATATTCTAGATTTTTGCTCAACTACCCCTGCTCCGGAGTGTCATTTACATTTCACTGTTGTCCTCAAAATACAATTGTTTAGGGAGAGAAATGAAGGACTAGCTATCATTCACTAAGAAAGAATACATCTTTCCATCTTAAAAAACACAGAATACTCGACTTTTGAATACGTCAGAGTTGAACTTAAAGGCAAAGGCTCCCCTCCTATCAAACTACACCCCATCTACCAGCCTCCTGGTGATCGTGCCCTCTTCACAGAAGAGTTAACTGACCTAGTAACTCGGTTCTCCATAACTGTCACGAAGGACATGTTCTTGGGCGACTTCAATATTCACTGGAACAACTCAGAAGACACCACAGCCCGGAACCTTACCAACCTTCTTGAAATAAATGACCTTAAACAACTCTGCAATGAACCTACACATATTATAGGCTCTACTCTAGATGCGAGTATCACTAAAAATGAGCTGGTCTCACTTAGATTCATCCCACCCATCGACTGGTCCAACCACCATCTTATATTGTTTAATATCGATACCCACTTCAGATCTCACCTAGCCTTAACAGATAAACCTAAGCACTGGACCAGGAACATCAAACAAGTCCCAATAACTGAATTGGAATCCAGGATTTGTGCCCAACTACAGCTTCACCCTCTCATTTATACCACTGATGACCTCACTGCTCACTATAATACCACAATGACGGAAGTTCTTGACCAAATGGCATTGTACAAACTAAAACAACTGAGATCAATCCAATCAAAATCTTGGTTCAACTCAGATCTTAACAACGAGAGGAGACAACGCAGACTGGCAGAAAGGACATGAAGTCCGAACCCCTTGACAATGCACCTAGCACTACTTAGAACCACACAGCTTTTATTTAGGAATCACATTTTTTTGAGAAAAAGCCTCTATTTTTTGCAGCCACTTGACCGTTCGAAGAATAGACCAAGGAAGCTTGTCAACATTGTTAAACGACAAACCACCCTCACATCCCCACACAAAATAACTGCCAGTAAAGAAATTGCCAGCTTCTTCACTGACAAAGTCTCAAAAAATTTGCAATCCTTCTTTCAAGTCAAAAATCTGCCATCCCTCCTAAACTTCCCCACTCACTCACCTCATTTCGTGGTAGCCCCACCACCAGAACTTACTAATGACCAAATGGCCCCCAAAAAATCTAATGGCAACGATGATCTCACTCAACTGAAAAACGATGCCAATTGGTCTCACTTCAAACCCATGAGAGAAAATGAAGTCTTCAATATAGTTGTCAACTTAAAGCCTACTTCACACACTAAGGATCCCTCCCATCCTCAATAGTACAAAATCTCAACCACATCGTTGCCCCGTTTGAGACGGCCTCAGGCTGTGTACCCAACTTCCTCCAACTAGGACAAATCACACCCATACTCAAAAAACTAGGGGCAGACCACAATGATCTCAAGCACCTCAGACCTATCTCCAACCTCCTGCTCCTAGCCAAAACTATGGAGAAGTGCATCCTACAACAACTTAACCAACATATAGGTGAATTCAATCTCCATGACCCCTTCCAATCAGACTTCAGGAAAGGCTAAAGCACAGAAACTGCTATGCTCAATATCTCAGATAACCTCCACAAATCTTTAGATGAAGGTGACGCATGTCTCTTATTCTACTTGACTGATCAGCTGCTTTTGATACAGTAAATCACCCAGCCTTACTTGCAACACTTAAGATCCACTCTCGTATCAATGGCACAGTCTTAAAATGGTTCACAACTTACCTACAACACCGATCGCAACAAATCAAAATCAACTCTTGTCTTTCCAAACCCACACACACTCCTCTTGGTATACCCCAAGGCTCAATTCTCTCCTCTTCCCTTTTCAATCTCTTAATGGAACCCCGTACAATCATCCTGAAGCAAGCAGGCATCAAATATCACATATATGCTGATAACACTCAAATCTACTACAAAATCAAATCGCCCAGTGACATCATACATCTCAACGCCATACTAATCAAGATACAATCTTGGTTTAATTACAACCACCTAAAGTTAAACCCCAACAAAACAGAACTAATACTGTTCTCCCCTAAATGTAACCCCCTACCAATCCAAGACTGGCTCAAGATCCCTGGATGCACTATATTGCTCTCTCACTCTGTCCAACCCCGTAAAGGCCTTAGGCATCACCCTGGACAAAAAATATGTCAATGAAGGATCCCATCAAAAACTCAGCCAAAGAAGCGCTTTACACAATAAAACACCTCAAGAAAATTAAACCATTAGATCCCTCCGATGATTTCAAGATGGTAATACAATTTCCAGCCCTCTCTAAACTGGACTATGGGAACGCCATCTTCACTGGTACGCCGAAAATTCATCTCTTCCCCCCCCTTGGATCAGGTCTAAACATGGCGGCCTGGCTCATAACAGGTGTTTAATGGTTCGAACACATCACACCAGCCCTTAAGATCCTCAACTGCCTTCCCAATGAAGAAAGATGTATTTACAAGACTGCCTGCATCATCCACAAAGCCCTTCACACACATACCCACAACTATCTAGACAACAAACTTAAGAAAGCAGGAAGAACCAGAACTCTGAGAAGCTCCAACTCACTTTTTCTCATACCTCCCAAACTAAAAAAAAAAAAAATCCACCCAGACTCGCTCTTTTTCTTGAAATGCACCCAGCGTATGGAACTCACTCCCTAGAGATCAACGATGCAACCCCTCCTTCTCCTGCTTGAAGAGGGACCTGAAACTCCTTCTCCTCAACAAATACTTTAACTCGCAAGCTAACTGAACTGGTTTCCATTAGCTCTGTCTCTCTCTAGGCTTAGACCCTCTGTGATAGTCGGTTGTTTGATTGCTTCAGCTGTCTATTATGTCATTTAATTGAGTAACTCACGCAGTTCTAATTGTCCGCATACGGTAAGCACCCTAATTGCTTAACAATTCTCTTTGTCTCTATTTATGCTTGTACTTGAATCTAAGTGCCTCGAACCATATGTTTTTTTTTTTTACATAATTTATTGCCATTTTTATTTCTTTTCACATATCAGTATACATCCATTTAAACATCATTAGCACATCACTTGTGCCTCGAACTATATGTAAGGCAACTTTATTCTATTTTTTCATTTATATGTAAAGCGCTCTGATACCCAAGGGTGTAGCTAGCACTATACAAAACCTATAAATGAAAAATAAATAATAATAAGGAAGAAAGAATTAATCTGCAGGCAATAACCTGTGAGCGGGGATGGCGTTTAAGGCTGGATATACAGTGCCAATTTCCTGATTTCTGGGTTCTCGCTACAACCTCTTATGCCCTGCATTGACTGAAAACGTCTGACTTGTATCTTAATGCCTTGAAATGCACCCAGCGTATGGAACTCACTCCCTAGAGATCAACGATGCAGCCCCTCCTTCTCCTGCTTGAAGAGGGACCTGAAACTCCTTCTCCTCAACAAATACTTTAACTCGCAAGCTAACTGAACTGGTTTCCATTACCTCTCTCTCTCTCTAGGCTTAGACCCTCTGTGATAGTCGGTTGTTTGATTGCTTCAGCTGTCTATTATGTCATTTAATTGAGTAACTCACGCAGTTCTAATTGTCCGCATACGGTAAGCACCCTAATTGCTTAACAATTCTCTTTGTCTCTATTTATGCTTGTACTTGAATCTAAGTGCCTCGAACCATATGTTTTTTTTTTTTTTTTACATAATTTATTGGCATTTTTATTTCTTTTCACATATCAGTATACATCCATTTAAACATCATTAGCACATCACTTGTGCCTCGAACTATATGTAAGGCAACTTTATTCTATTTTTTCATTTATATGTAAAGCGCTCTGATACCCAAGGGTGTAGCTAGCACTATACAAAACCTATAAATGAAAAATAAATAATAATAAGGAAGAAAGAATTAATCTGCAGGCAATTAATCTGTGGGCGGGGATGGCGTTTAAGGCTGGATATACAGTGCCAATTTCCTGATTTCTGGGTTCTCGCTACAACCCCTTATGCCCTGCATTGACTGAAAACGTCTGACTTGTATCTTAATGCCATACAGTTATTCATCTCTCCATAATCCCCTCTTTTGTTCAGTTCTCTCTGGGTCGTGACTTTAGACATTGCATTTCCTAAGGCACGGGTAATATCAAAGTAAAATACTGTAATAAAACCGATTTCTGACCTCAGACACCACATGGGAATCCATAATACACAGAGTCTGACACTGTTGGATAATTTACAACATCCTTTGTGTCTCTGATAATGTTAAGAGAGCATGCAAGAGCTTTCCTTGTTCTCCAAAACTTTCATAGAGAATCTAACATCTTTGGCGTTCGCTAATACTACATACAAGCACTATCATGTATGCAGAGAGTGCCTGATCTCCTTGGTTTCTCTGACACTACATACATGACCCATAATAATTTCAGAGGGTACCTAATATGCTTAGTTTCCTCTAATACTACATCCAAGGTACGAACATACTACTTGTGGGGAGTACCTAACACCCGTTCAGTGTTCTAATACTAACTACATGCAGTGCCATATTACTTTCAGAGGGTATATAACATCCTTGGTGTCCTCTAATACTACATACAAGGAGCAAACATAATACTTTCGAAGGATACCTAACATTCTTGGTGTCCTAAAATACAACATACAAAGCACTGACATGCCAATGTGCTGAAACCCAGGCCAGATGTCTCAATTCACATAACCGATTTCCTCAACCCCAGTCTAGGGCCTATAAACCTCTCACCAGAATGCATAAACACCATTCAAGAACCTGTCAACCAAAAATCTTACATAGTCTAAAGATACCCAGTAACACTTACCCTTACACCTGCTAGAATTGTACATATTGATACTCTGTACCCAAAACGTGATGCCGGGTCCTCAGATATCTGATGGACAGTCCCCCAACACAAGATTCAGGTTTCTCAATTTTCTCCTGGACTATCCATTCTACCTACTGAAGTTGATTTCGGGCGAGGTTCACATAGCTAGAACAATGAGTGTTTTGAGAAACCCATATGGCTGAGGCTATTTCCTCCTTCTTGTTCTTGTTTTTGAATCAAGGAAACTACGAGTTTATGGTGGAGTGTTAGGAAATCGGAGAGCCAAGCCCACCTGGCTGTTAAGCGGGAGTATTCTACAATTTTTCTCGTTTTAGAAATGGTGGTAATTTTTTGCGATGCAATAGTACGCCCGATTCTATTTCCCATTGGTATCTGGATGTTATGTGGGGTTTAATTTGTGGCATTCCTGAGGAGGACTTTTTAGCCGAAACGTGCATTGATGATTATTCATTAAGCCACAATTTGTATCAATAAAGGAAAATAAAAGCCACAATACGGAATAACCAAGAGTATAAGAACGGAGTGGATAACTGAATACTATATAGGGTTATAAGGGATATGACGGCCCAATGCAATAGTCAATGCAGAGTAGAACGAGATATGCCAGTTGTAATATTGCGAATTGCCATTCATGTTTATAATAAGATTTGTGTAAAGCAAAGACCCTTGAATACTGATCAAAAGCTTTTTTTTTTCATATATATTTGTGAAATTATAGAGTGGTTTGATATGAATAACTGGATGAGAGATATGCATGTGAGTAAATGAGATGATATAGTTATAGTTCTTCATTTTTTAACATTGTTTGCACTATTCTAGACACCTGCTATTTCATGATATATTAGTTGGATGGCAGTTTAGGGAGGTGTTTCCCTTATTGTGTGATCAGATAAACAAGTTAAGAACACTATGGATTGATTAAATAAAATATCTAAAATGTCCAAAAAGTCCTCCTGAGCCTTTGCATATTTATTGTATTTTTAGGACGTATGCTGTTGAATTTGAGAGGCTAGGCGGGGGTTCTTCATGTGTAAATTATACTGAGTTCCCTGACCCATTAACCTATTCATAGCAGAGGGTCCTGTTTTAAAAAAATTATGTTCTATCCATTCACACCATGTCCTGGCTGTCAGTTGTGACAGTGGCCAATGTCTTTCCCGTGAAAACCACCTACCATGTCTGGTTCAATTTCATGTCTGTATGTAGTTCCTTGATAACTAGCTTCTGCTGCTCCGTGTCACTTACTGGGAAGATTCGCTCATATGCTCAGCGGGTCGGACATTTAAGCCTAGTAAATTCTGGCACATTCCAAAACTTGAATCTGGAGAGAAGCTCACCAGACTAGGACATCCTATTCCTGTTAAAGAATCCACCACCCTATCCACTAGTAGTGTCTGTAATTGGCAAGAGAACTAAAGAAATACTAATTCCTCCTCAACATCATGCGAAGAAGAGGAGTAAGCATGAATCCTATGGGGAAAGATTTGCTCGTCATTGGGGCTTGCACGAGAGCAGCAAGTTCAACCGACTTTCTTGATGGCTAGAACTGTGCTCTTTTCACTCATCAGTACTCTATGGTGCACCTCAAGGTGTATGGTGGTGGTAATCAGCACTAGAATCGCCATATCTGGACGCATTCCTGGAAGGCAGACAATTTTCGAAAGGCTTTTTAAAGCCACCTTCCTTTCAACCAAAGGGTTTTGACCCCAGCTTGATGACCTAGTGAAGAAGTCTGATACGGACTGCAAATGGTTTGCACCAAGCACGCCTCCACCAATAGTAAGTGATTTGGGGTTTTGGATAGCCTTAAGACAAGGATTGTCCTGTAGAGGTACCAATATACCCTTTTGTGGGAGGTTACGTAGCAGTGGATGTCCCTTGACGGAAAAATCTTGGCAACAGTCTATTGTCTCTAGTCCCACCCGCCAATTACAAGTTGTGACTATCTGGACAGGGTGTGTTGAATAATCAAGGAACTTTACTGTGCCTGGGAGTCTAATGTCTCAGATGCCTGGGTCCTACAACTCACAAACGAAGGCTACAAAATAGATTTCTCTTCACCTCCCTTGGACATCTTTATCTGACCCCCACTTCCCTCAATCCGGTCAAGTGCCAAGGCATCATTAATGGAATTCAGGCTCTTTTAAGGACCCTTATCCGAGTGCCAGAGGAAAAGAAAAGGAGGGGCAGGGATGTTATGCTCTAATGTTTTTAGTACCAAAAAGCTCATCCAGTCTTGGATCTAAAAACTGTAAATACATACCTTAACAACGTCTCAAGTTGGTAAGTCGTCAAACTTTTTTTTATCTCTAGTTTCCCCTGGCATGTTGTTGCATTTATGGATCTATTCGATGTTTATTTACTCATGCCCATGAATCCACATTCCGAATATTAATTGAGTTTATTTTCTCAGGGTCAACGTTTTCAGTTTTTTGCAGTTCTCTTCAGTCTGTTCTGCAGCTATGGTTTTCAGTAAGACATTGGCTCTATTAGTGGACAACCTTCATTCCTTGTGTTCGTTAGTTTTCCCTTACCTGGAGGACGGGCTAATATGTGCTTATTCTTTTTCTAAGATTCAAGAGGCAATCCAGCTGGTATGAAACTGCCTGAGAGAACATGGCTGCATTCTGAATTCCAGAAAATCTAATCTGATTCCCTCTCAGGAGCTTTAAATAATTGGAGAGCTGTTAAAGTACAGCCCAAGTAGAGTTTATCTACCCAAGCTTCATGATCGAAAATTGATGATGCACCTCATGAATCTGTTGGACTCCAGCAAGGGACTAGTTAAAAGTGCAAGGGTACATGACTACTGCCTTATTCCTATTCCCTTGGCCTTGCATGCACTCTTTTCATCTGCATATATCTGGTGCACCACAATATTTCATTCTGGAGTCCAAGCTCTCAGGATTATGAGGCTCTAGTACCAATTCTCCAACCAGTAGCTCGGAAATTGCACCAGTCACTGATTCTCTCGAACTTGGACAAGAGTTTTGAGCAAGTATTAGCCTCTCCTCTTCCATTAACAAACACAGAGTATGCAAGCAGACTGAGTTGAGGATGCTACGATGGACCGCAACAGCCATGAAGTTAAACACCTTTAAGATCTGGAAAGAACTGGCTGTTGTCCACTGAGCCCTGTTATCTTTTGGCCCATTGATCAAGAACAGCGTTGTTTAAATTAGAACAAGCAACCTGGTTGCATGGGCATAAAAAAAAACATTTCAGAGTACCATGGTGCCACTGTTAGCCCTTCTAGCATAGCAGACCAGGGTTTGGTCAGAGAGAAATCTCCTTTCCCTGATAGGGATCTATCTCTGTAGAGGGCTAATGGGTGTGTGGACATTCTCACCCACACATTCCTTTCCTCTCTCTCCATGATCCCGCACCCTACGTTTTTTTTTGGGAGATTGTGAATCTGTTTGGAGACCCTTGGCTGGATCTTTTTGCAGGTCTTCAAGATGGCCTTCAAAAGTTCTGCTACCTTCTCCCATGAAAGAAGGGAGGGGGGGATAAATGTGATAAGTTTCAGGTGGCTTGCAGGTCATCTCTCTGTCTTTCCTCCTGGTCTTATCAGCAAAGTATTGTGCAGGACCAGGAAGGAGCAGACTGACGTTCTGATGGTAGTTCCTTCGTGGAACTACTGGCCTTGGTTCCCGTTACTACTTCATCTGTCAGTTCAACGTCCTTGGATGTTCCATGCAGTTATTCCTCCTCTCAGGTTCCCTCTCTTGCCAGATAAATCTCTCAGACTGCTCTCCGTAGAGGCCTGGAGATCGAAAGCAGAGAATAGGGGTGTTTGAGTTTCCATTTGATATTTCTTTGTCTATTCAGAATTTTAGAAAGGAGAGCACTTTAAAAATCTACGAGCGACACTGGAAGAATCTGTCTAAATGGTGCCCTTTTCGAGGTTTTCTTTTTGTCTCTTCTGAGGGGGAAAGGTTTTGGAGTTCCTTGGAGATGGTTTTCTCTTGGGGTTGGCAGATTTAATATTGTGCAGCCAATAGACCGCTGTCACAGTCACCCTTGGTCCATCTATGTGCCAAATTGAACACTTAGGTTCTCATATGTTGAGAAGTTTTAATTTAAAGAGGCCAGTAATTCATACTCCTATCCCTTGTTGGGATTCACCTTTAGTGCTAAATATGCTACCAGAGTCCCCGTTTAAACCTCTTCTATGTCCTTAAAATTCTTGATGTTAAATGTTTTTTTCTGATGGCTATAATGACAGGTCTCAAGTTGGGAGAGACTCTCCTTTGTCATGACCTTTCTTGACATTTTCACAGGATAAGGTCATTTTAGGAGCAAACCCTTCATTTGTACTAAATGGAACATCTTTGTTTCATCTTTCCCAGTTTCACTTTTTTCCTGCCTTCTACCCGTCGTCATCTTTGGAACAGGAAAAACCTTTGCCATTCCCTAGATTTGCTTAAAGCTCAGACTACCTATTTAGAGAGAATGGCTCCTTTTAGGAAAGTAGATCTCTCATTTGTTACATTTGGGTTAGCTAACAAGGATCATCGTCCTACAACTTCGACTTGCGAGATTAAGGTGGTCATTTCATTAGCCTACCAAAAAGCTGGAGTTTCCTTGCCATCTGATATTCAAGGACATTCTACTAGCTGGATGTCGTCATCTTGTGCAGCATTCAACAGGGTTTTCTTGAAAGACATTTGTGCTGTAGCCTCTGGTTGTCCCCTTACACCCTAATTTGCGATTACAGATTAAGGCTGTGGCAGGTATTTTCTGCTTCTTGTGGGA
Organism: Triturus cristatus; assembly: GCF_964204655.1. Lineage (NCBI taxonomy): Eukaryota > Metazoa > Chordata > Amphibia > Caudata > Salamandridae > Triturus > Triturus cristatus. Next base: position 98,359,265 of record NC_140595.1, on the reverse strand, counting down.
CAGCAGTTCTGTCATCACTCCATTAAAGGATGTATTTATGTTCACTTTCTTTTTTAATATATTCATCCAGGAGTTACATTACTTTTCAGCACACTTATCGATGGCCAGGTAAAAATCGCTATTTGGTTGTTCCACGGAAAAATCTAAACGATTTTGGAATAATCGTCACAACCACTACTTGTCGTGGCATGCTTCATCATTGGCAGTTATCCACATCACAGTAGGTCAATTTTAGTATGGCGGACTAAACCATTTCTGGGACTTCTTAGATAAATGAGAACCTAATTATAGCAGGAATCTAGAAAAAAGATAAAAATACCTTATGGTATACCCAAGAAATTCCCTTTATTGTTGAGTACCCTAGATATAGTTAACAATTAGATGAATATTGGGTATAGAATGAGGTATAATGGCTCATCTACCCATTCAGTTGTGCCAACATGTTAAGGCCTTCCTTGAAACCCCACACGGGTCTCAGGCTTTCGTCGGGGCTGTTATAACCCCTGTCTTCCTACACATTTGCACAATGCGATTGGAAATTAGGCCTAATGCTATCCACTATTCACAGTTTCTTCTTGGAGATGTAAAACTAAAAGTAAAGTCTACGTAAAGGGAGTGAATCACACGGGAACCATCAGCCTGTGTATATTCAAGTAGATAGGTCACTCACCCAACACATGTAGATGCCGTTTGATTCAAACTATTTTATTAGGCTTGAGTAGCAGAATAACCTTCTCAATCTCTGTGGAATCAACTATGTGAAACACGTGAATAAGGTGCACAGCACTGCAAATCCACTACAAACATACTCCAAACGTGGATATGCAAAAGTGTGTGATTCCCTCTAAAAAAGGCATGCTTATCATCAATGTCTGCGGTGGTGCTCTTTTCGTAAGAATCGTGGCTTGGGGTCTGAGTTATGCTGGCACGGCCATGGCATTTGAGTAATTACGATAATAGTACAACAACTGACAACGCATCAGAGAAATGCATAGCGCGTTGGTGTAATCCAATCGTGGTGCTTCGAGTGAATTCACCAACCCTTACTACCGGAGCACCACAGCAGACATCAATAATAAGCATGACCATTATATATTTTGCATGTCAAAAAATGAATAGTACACCATTACTTTGATAATATGTCTTATATGTTCATCGTCTTAAAAATAGCCAAAGAAGCATCAGAACAGACATAAGTTAAGAATGCATGATATTCTATGAGTTGCCTCGATCCACAATAGAATCAACTATTGTTTTTTTTATACAGGCATGTATTTTTGCCCAACCTCCTTTATAATGACCATATTACATAACATGAAAAAATAGACTATGCTTTATTTATTTCTCCTGTCTTCCTATGCAATTTAATCTTGAAGTTTGTGACTATAGGGGAGTGCTTTCCTCATCTAAAGAGACATCCTGAACCACCTTGAGTTTAGACTAAGTGGTGTGTGTGTGTATACACCTTTTTTTAGAGGATATTAAAAATTTTTGCATGTCCACATTTGGAGTGTGTTTGTAGTGAATTTGCAGTCCTGTGCACTTTATTCACGTGTTTTACATAGTTGATTCCACAGAGAAATAGAAGGCTATTCTACTGCTCAAGCTTAATCAAATAGTTTGAATCAAACAGCATCTCATGTGTTGGGTGAGTAACCTATATATTTGAATAAATACAGTCTGATGGTTCCCGTGAGATTCTCTCCGTTTGCGGAAATTTTATTTTTATTTTTATGTCTCCAAGAAGAAACTGAATGGGTGACAGCATTAGGCTTCATTTCGAATCGCATAGTACGAATGTGTAGGAAGACAGAGGTTATAACAGCCCTGAAAAAGTCCTGAGACCCGTATGAGCTTTCAAAGAAGGCCAAAACAGGTTGGCACAACTGAATTAGTTAGATGAGCTATTATTCCTCATTATATACCCAATAATAATCTAATTTCGCACTATATCTAGGGTATTTAACAATAAAGGGAACTTCTTGAGTATACTCTAAGATATTTTTATCTTATTTCTGAATCCCTGCTATCATCCAGTTCTCATTTATCTAAGAACTACTAGAAATGGTTGAGTCCGCCATGGTGGTAGTTACCTACTGTGGTGTGGATAATCGGCAATGATGAAGCATGCCATGACAAGTTGTGGGAGAGGCGATTTCGCCAAATTCTTTTAGATTTTTTCACAGGACAACCAAATAGCGATTTTCACCCGACCATCCATATGTGTGTTGATGTTTGATTAGGGAGGATATGACCAGGTTGCTCCCCTCTCTCTTTCTACACTGTTGTATTTATATTACATTACTTTTGCCTATGTGAGCAATGTTTGAAAAATAGCTTGGGTATGTGCTCACTTTTAGTACTGCAATGAGGAAGACAGACGAGGTAGGTGATGACTTGGTTACTTAGTGTAATCCTCATTACTCTGAGTCATAGTCTTCCTCATCGCACTCCTAGATTCCCTCCCATGGGAAATGGGGAAACAATTGCTATGGTGTTGGTATTTCTTGGCACATCAATGAAACACTCATGTTTAAGCTCCACCCATTCATGTCAAATGACATTAAGATCGTGTGGCGGTCATATTACGTGGGGCATCTGTAAAAAATGTTAACTTGTTTGGGTGAATTCTGTGCAGAGACACGAGACAAGGCAGGTAATGCAGTGCCAAAGGTCAAATGCAATCGAAACCATGGTCATTGATAAGGCATAAGTTCAACTTCTGTCATTTTGGATTCCTTTGAGGATCTCCGGAGGCCTTATGCCTTTACCTTCCCATGTGGGTATCTTAGGGCAAACTAGTCCTCATCTCCTCTCCTATTGCTTGCCATGGCAGGGTTTAGACAGTGACGCAATCCGCCTTCGCTTATTCTCCACTGGCCAAAGTGCACCAGAGGGTCTCCCCTCAGTTAACCCAGGTCTTTGGACCAGAGGAGAGCCCTTACATAGATGCTGAAAGGAGGGCAGGACCGCCTGTATACATTCTCCGCTGCCTTCTTCTCCTTCCTTGTTACAAGGCTGTCAGTTACTGGCAATGGGGGTATAGTTTGTCCCCCTTTTGCCACACACACCTGGTGGTCTGTCTGCAGGCTGCTGTCATCCCAGTTTCACTGTGCTCCTCCTGCTGTGCACTCCGTGGGCCTCTTCATCGTCACCAATGCCAGTGCCAACTATGTTGGCCCAAGTGGTTAATCTGTCAAAAAAAAAAGTGCCGGGCTCTCGTCAGGAGAACTTGCCCCAGCCCATTTCTCCTGTCAGCGCCGCCTAAAACAGAACCAACTACTAACCATGAAAGTAGGGAGAGGATGTGGCGTAATGTCCAGAGTTGCCTGCTTTGGTGCTGGGAAACCAAGTTTGAGTCTCGGCGTTGGCTCCTGTGATTCTGGGCAAATCACGTAATCACCCCGTGACTACCATAAATGAATGTGTCCTCAACTGGTGCTCATGAAAAGTGCCAGTGTTGTTGATTAAGTACCGGTTCTCAGTACTGGAAAACACGGCCTCAAATTAAGCACTGGTTGGCCCCCGTCTCTGACTTGGGTGTGGTCTATGTAATGAAGGTTGTCACCAACGCCTCTACTGTATTCCTCAGAACACCTCCAGAGGTAGGCCACAGCAGGCTGAGAGTCATCTCTGCCAGTTTTAGCCACCTCAGAGTGTCTCTTACATTGCTGTACTGGACAGTTCACCTACCTTAATAGGTGGCAACCACATGGCAACGCTAGCCGCACAACCCGACTGCAGATTGGTTAGACCACAGGGAATCTCAAAGATCCAGGGTCGGATTGGTAATGCGGGCTCTCGGGAAATGGTCGAAGGGCCGGTAGCCGAGTTCTAAATGTGGGCTGCATTTTTGGGAATCCTGGGGGCTGTCCGTGCTGTTAGGATACCGCCAGCTGCCCAGTGGGTGCCTGAGTGGCCTTTCTAGAGGCAGATGGGTGGAGGTATCACTCCCTTTCTCTCGCTGGGCTGGCCCATTATTGTATGCTGATTGAGCGGCGGCTGGGGGCCTGAGCAGAAGTGGTCTCACTTATATTCAGGTGTGGCTCAGCAGTGTGAACTAATCGGTGCATTTTTTTTTTATCTAAGTGAAGTTAATAAAACATGCCGCCCACCCCCTTTCTTTTCATAAAACTTTGCTGAAACATTGTTTTGCGGAAAGGTAATACGCAATAGTAGTCCACTTTTTTTGGTGTGCCCGGGCCAATTTTTGATCCCAATCCAACCCTACAAAAATTGGGGTGGAAATTTTAAAAGGGAAATATTTTGGGGAACCAGCTGAAGCTCAGAGAGAGGAAGAAAATTTGCGCAAATTTGCGCAAATCTGTCACTTTTTCTTCCTCTCTCTGAGCTTCGGCTGGTTCCCCAAAAAGAAGGGAGCAAAGTCAGGCTTACATGGTCTAAAGTCGGCCTCCAAAACTCCTGGTAGGTAGGGATCCAGGGAGGACGTGGCACGTCCTGAGCCACTTTGAATGGAGCAGCTTAGGTGATGAGTTTCCTTCATTAACAGCTTCTGCCTTGAGGAGCACGTACCGCATACTAATCAGACAGCGTCTGGCACCGAGTTGCCCCAGCGTAAACCATACTTCCGTGTGCCAGAAGCGACAGCAATGTGGACTGTGCACTCAGCATCCTCCCTGCTCAGCACTTTGGCACCTACCACACCTCTTTAATCAAGAGAGGATTCTGCGAGGGCTGCAGAATGAGATGGGTACGGGAGGCCACCGTCAATTATCATGTCCGGATCCTCCTCTGGCCACTTGCCGCTCTATGGCATTTATGTGATGCTCTTAATCTCAATGGAGGTGCTCCGCGTTAAACCCTCCAATGTCTTCCTACTCTTTGTAGTATAACACTGCAAACTCTTCACTTATGCACTCTTCACTTATGCACTCATGCACTCTTCACTTATGCACTCTTCACTTATGCACTCTTCACTTATGCACTCTTCACTTATGCACTCATGCACTCTTCACTTATGCACTCTTCACTTATGGGGCAGCTCCAGTGGCTCACTGTTCATGTGATAAACCGGTCAATTTCATTTTTTTAAAGCAGTTGGCTTCAGACTTTCTTAGTATTAAACAAACTTTTGCTTTCAAGGTTAGCTTGGCTTTCCTAGACTACCTAGGCTCTATGGTGGTATGCATTGTACTTGATCAGCTTAAAGTCCACTGTTCAGTAACAAAGCTACTTACAATAGACATAGAAAGCTTTTACATATGAAAAAATAGCAAAGTATGCTCTTCCAATTTCTTTCCTAGCTGCAAAAACAATAGAACATGAGTTTGTTGTGTGATTGCCCCATTCTGACTTTCCCGAGCTACATCTTTCTGTTTTATTTTTTAAGAGCCCTTCTTCATTTGACCATGATCTATTGTCTAAAGGATTTTCCATGCTGAGCTTAAGGGGTAGTTTGTAGCTCACATAAGTAGGTGGCCAGCACCTAGCAAGCAAATAAACTCCTCCAACACAACAGTGGCCGAGTCTAAAAAAACTGGAATCTGCCACGTGAGAAGAGGGCTCGTGGGCACGTGTGCAGATTTTCAGTTTTTCTGGGTTTAGAAACCTTTAAAGTGGGTCTATGCTACCCAGCTGCACCTTTTCTGATGGACTAGTGGGACAGCAATGTGATTTTATTTTTCCCTACTGAGGAATTATGTGCGAACTGCAATTCTGCACTGGGGGACGTGAGCATTTTTAGGTCTTGTCCAAGATAGCACATGCACTGCCTTTTGTGAGACCTTTTGTTAGCTTACAGTGGGCTCAGAGGCAGCCCATTGCTTACTATTGAATGCTTTCGTTGTCAAACTAATTTTATTTGCTTGTTATGTGTCAGCTTGCATAGGCTCATGTGTTTGCCTCTCTCCCTTGAGTATGGACTCATTAATGTGTCATTCCACTGCTCGCTTTTTCAGATGCTACTTTTTCCTTTTTGTTTAAGCACTCTATGAGGGTGCATATGATTTCCAGGTGTCCTGGTCTTGTACTTCTCCTCCCTCCATGTTCCTATACATTCGCTTCCTGCCCACCCTCCAGTGTCCGCTTGCTTCCCAAGCCAACCCTCTGTTATCCGTCTGCTGTCCCAAGCCCCCCCCCCCCCACTCTCTGTTGTCGGTTTGCTTGCCCCAGCCCCTTCCACCCACCCTTCATTGTCTGTGCGCTTGCTCCAGCCATTCAAGCCCACCCTCTGTTGCCAGAGTTCCACTCCATCCCCTCTCGACTGTCCTTTCCCACATCCTTCCCTCCAGTCTTCCCTCCTTGCTGACGCATTCCCCAACCCACGTTCTGACCTGTCCTCCTTCCATCTTGCCTCGTCCCCTAACCCACTCCTCTGTAGACGAGGCAAGATGGAGGTAAGGCAGGCGGGAGAGAAGAACTTGCGTGGTGGGAGAGGCCGGCGAGAAGAAATGGGTGAGCATACTTCTAAAGATAAATGTTAAAAGTGCAAAGACTTGGCCAATGCTAATACGTTTTGAAAAGTGCATTAGCGTCCTTTTAAACAAATGTATATTTTCATGTTGCTTAACAGCAAGTCTACACATTTTGCCAATGGCAAAAGCTCTCATAGGGTGGACCGATTAGGCTTTCACAGTGCATGTTTTTCTTCTTGGGGTGCAGACATTTTTTCTCATTTCTTTGCAGACAACCTGTATCTACACCAGAAAATATCTATGTTGTGCAGAGTATCTGTTGACTGAAAGAGACGATGGTCAGCTGGAAATCCAACTATAATCAATAATGAAGCAGTGGGGGGCGTGGCCAGGCGCCGAACGTAATGGCCGCCTGATTCCAGAGCTCCGCCGGGACCGTCGGTGTCCTTTAACATCCGCCATCAATTCGAGCTGTGGGGCTGGCCAGTGAATGCCCCCCGGCTCCCCCAAGGCCCAGTGATCCAGCGGAGCGTTTTTGCGGCCCACGAGGACCCCCGGACGGCTCGACGCGGCTGCCGCGACTGAAGGCGGCGGCCGAGTGTCTCGCTCCGGAGCTGCGGGGCCGCCTCTGTGCTACCTGAGGCCCCGGCTTCGGCCTGACGCGCGCGGCGGGCGGAGGGGCGCCGCCGAGGACGGCGCTGTTCGCCTGCGGAGCCGAGGGGCCGTTGGCCTCCAGCTGCCTGCCATCGTTGGCTGAAGGCCCCCACAGCCACTGGGGGCCGGACAGAGAGGAGCGGAGTGCGGCGGCGAGGCCCTGTTTTTCCGGCGCTGCGACAGGAGGCCCAGTGATCCCAGAGGTGGGCCGGCTGCCTTCCGGACTGCTTCAGCAGGGGCTAGGACAGGAGACCAGCCGGGGCTGCTGCTGTGGTGTGACCGGTGTGGCCCGCCGACTTGGGCCCTTGCTTCACGGCCGTTGGTGCGGCCTGGGCGAATCATAACCGGCGGCGGGAGGCGACTGAGGCTCCGTACCATACAGCGGACGCGCAAGGTTCGATTGGGGGGCCCCCCCGCCCTGAACTTCGACCAAGAGAGTGCCGGCGGTGCCAGGGTTGCGCCCGACTACACGTGGGCTACCGGAGCTGTCGCGGCCCCCTGCGGGCGCTTCCGAGCGAGGGAGGAAGAGGGGACGCTGTCCCCAGAGGTACCAGCGGCGCCATGCGGCCTAAAGGAGGAGCCGCGACCCAGTCGAACAAACTTGACAACTACACGGTGGCCAAATCGGCGGCGCAGCCTGGAGGGACGGCGAAGGAGGCGGCAGGCCAGGCGGAACCCTCCCTGACGTCCATAATGGCCGCAATTCAAACCCTGGGCACCAACCTGGAGACGAAAATGGATAAGATCACAATAGAAGTTAACTTGCTCCGGGCGGACTTAGGGACCACCACCGACCGCTCTAAAACCAATGCAGCTGACATCGCGACCCTGCAGGAATCCGAGAAGCGGCTCGCCGGGAGGGTCAACGAACTCATGCACCAACAGAGGCTGATGGCCTCGCGGCTCGATGAGCAGGAAGGCCGGGCCCGGAGAAGTAACATCCGTGTGGTAGGTGTGGTGGAAGGACTTGAGGGGGACTGTGTGGAGCTCTTCATTGAGGATTTGATCCTTCAACACCTCAAACCCAAGAGACTGTCTAAGCTGTTCACGGTCGAGCGGGCGCACAGGGCCCCGATCCCGAAACCTAAACCAGGGGCCTTCCCGCGAACAATCATTGCTAAAATACTAAACTATCGAGACCGCGATGCAATTCTCCAGGCTGCTAGACAACTCGGTGATTTGAAGTATGAGGGCGCCACGGTTCGCTTCTTCCCGGACTTCACACTCCAGGTTCAGCAGGAGCGGCGCTCCTTTCAGGGGGTGAAGGCGGCGCTCCGGAACCGTGGGATTCGGTACATGATGTTCTTTCCCGCCAAATTGAAGGTCATAGCCGGTGGCAAATCCCATTTCTTCACATCGCCTGCGGCAGTACAGGAGTGGCTGGACTCAGAGGATACGTCGGGGGACCCGCGGCGAGATGGTGCGCAGTGGAGAAGCGCGGGGAACTCCTCCCCGGGGTCAGCGACAGGGCGAGTGGACAGGGGCGAGCAGAGCCAGCGGTCTTGGCGGTCAAGATCCAATAGTCCCCGTTGGGACACACCAAGAGACGACGACGTTAGATGAGCCACGGACGCTTGACAGAGAAGCCATCGGACAGTAATGTATTAAAGTTGTTCACTGTGAGACTGGCTTGGTCCATGAGGTGCTTAGACTTTATGCCCGCGGTTGCTGAGCCAGGCTCCTTATGTAGCAGATGTATCGTGGGCCTGGGGGCTGCGTTAACTGGGCACCACGGGCGGGCGGTCAGGATGGGGCTGGCCCACGCACTTCCCACGTAGGGTTCCTCGGTGGACTCTCATCGGGGTAGGGTTGGGCGACAGGCGCTCTGCTAATTGGGGCGGTGGGTAGTTTTGAACCCACGGAGCAGGGGGCAGGGAGGGGGGGGGTCTGTTGGGCAAGGGGTGGCGGGGATGTTGGGGGTTGTTGAGGTTGGGGGGGGAGGGGGGAGGGTGAGGGTGGTTAGGTCCCGGATTGCGGGTGTTGAGGGCCCTTGCGGGGTGGAGATCGGGGAGGGGCGGGGAGTTGGGGTTTATTTATGGTCGCACGAACTAGGTCATCACTGCACCAGCCGGAACATTGGGGTGGTGGGACGAGGCACCCTGCGGAGCACGGGCAATGGATAGCCGCTGGGAGAAGAGTCTAAAAGTCCTAAGTTGGAATGTTAACGGGTTGGGGACAGGCTTAAGCGCACAATAGTCCTGCAATTCCTCAAACGGCACCAGCCGGACGTGGTGCTGCTGCAAGAGACTCACTTGATGGGTAATGTCTGTCAGGCCCTCAACAGGTATGGCTTCACGCTGGCGGCGCACTCTGGCTTTACGTCTGGGTCCCGGGGAGTGGGGATCCTCCTGCGGCGCTCACTGCCCTTCCATATAGACCTTATCAAAACTGATCCGCAGGGCCGCTTCACGGCAGTCTCTGGACGGTGGGAGGGACGTACACTTACCCTGCTTTCTATATACATCCCGCCTGGCCTCCAGGCCCGGGCCTTTGCGGACCTGGGTGGGCTGCTCCTTTCCCTTCCCGGGGGTCAGTTGCTGCTGGGTGGGGACTTTAACGCCGTGGTGTCGGGAACCCGAGATAGGCAGCCCCCCCGCGACCTCCCTCGAGGGCAGGGGTGGTTGGCGGAATTTCTTGACAACTTCGGTCTCACAGACGTTTGGCGACTGCTCCACCCTACAGACACCCACTTTACCTTCTTCTCGGGGTCGCACCACTCATTCTCAAGGCTAGATTATATCCTCACCCTCCTGCACCCGGATATGACAGTCCGGGAGACAGAGCTCCTGCCTAGGGGTATCTCCGACCACTCACCTGTCCGTACACACATCGTATTTGGTGCTCACCGGGAGGGAGGTATAGTACCCGTGAACGCTTGGCAATTGAAACATGAGGACACCAGGAAACATGTGTCCGACGCGATCTCCCAGTACTTTGATGACAATTTGGGCTCCGTAGACTCCCCGGTCACCTTATGGGAGGCATTTAAACCCGTGATTAGAGGGGAGGCGCTCTCGGTCATAGCGGCCAGGCGTCGGGAGCGGCGCCTGCAGGTTACTACGATTGAGGCGGAATTGGAGGTTCTGGAGGGGGAGGCGACTGAGGGTGGGGACCGTGAGGCTAGGCACAAATTGCAGATGAAGGCGGCGGAATATAGGGCTCTGGTTACCCAGGAGGCTCAGACAGTGGCTCAACACAAGCTCGGCACGATCTATGACCAAGGCGATAAAGCCGGGAAATTGATCGCCTGGCTGGAAAGAAAACAACAAGCCAGTAAGGTGGTGCCTGAAATACGCACCGAGTCTGGGACTGTAGTGACAGAACCCCGGGAAATAGTTGGCCAATTCGCGAGACACTTCCAGCGGGTCTACTGGAGTGAGTCGGACCGGCCGGAGGAGGACTCCAGGGTCCTCTTAACGGATATTCGCTTGCCTTCCCTCTCTGAAGAAGATCGTGAAGCTCTTGATAGCCCGATCACCGAGGCCGAACTGCAGCGTGCAATAGGGGAACTTCGCCCTGGAAAGGCTCTCGGACCCAATGGCCTCCCGATAGAGCTCTACAAACTCCGCCCGGACGTCACTAGCAAATACTTGAAACTCATGTTCGATCGAAGCAAGGAGAAGGGGGTCCTGCCCCGCGACCAGCGCATCGCGACTATAGTGGCACTCCCTAAAGAAGGGAGACCCAAAGACTCCTGTGCCTCCTACAGGCCAATCTCGCTCCTCAACGCGGAGCCCAAAATACTGGCAAAGACGCTTGCCAACAGGCTCAAGGCAGTGCTTCCTTCGTTGGTCCATCCGGACCAATCAGGCTTCATGCCCCAATCGTAACACGGCCCTTAACATCAGACGGTTGCACGGCGTTCTGGGGCAGCGCCACAGACTGCAGGAAGATGCGGTGGTGGTCTCCCTAGACGCCACAATGGCCTTCGACACCTTGGAGTGGCCTTACATGTTCGCGGTCCTGCATAAATTCGGATTTGGCCCTCACTTCATAGCCTGGGTGCGTCTCTTGTACACCGAGCCCCTAGCGCAGGCACTGGTCAACAACAAATTGTCCGAGGTGTTCCCGCTTGCCAGAGGGACTAGGCAGGGCTGCCCCCTCTCTCCTCTTCTCTTTGCCCTCTCCCTTGAGCCGCTCGCGGCCTGGATAAGGCAGGACGTAGATCTCCGGGGTATAGCGTGGACGGAGGGGTGGGAGGACAGAATATCCCTTTATGCCGACGACATTCTCTTATACCTTTGCAGGCCGCGCAGGTCACTCATTGTGGCACTCGACATATTTGCGAGTTTCGGGCGTAACTCTGGCTTCCGGATCAATTGGGCCAAATCACATCTTTACGTCTTGCGGGGCGACCCCCCGAGGCTCCCTGATGCGTGCCCTCTCAGGGTGGCGGAAGACGGTTTTCGGTACCTGGGAATATTCATCACGACTGACAAGACCCTGATGTACGAGCGCAACCTCAAGCCACCGTTGGTTCGGTTGCAGAGAGAGGCCAAGGCCTGGCAGCGCCTGCCACTGTCTTTGTTGGGCCGGGCAGCCTTATTCAAGATGCTGGGGTTGCCACGGTTCCTTTATGCGCTACAAAACTATCCCGACTTAGTCCCTAACACCTACTTTGCGGCGATTGATGCAGCGCTGCGGGACCTCATATGGGCGGGGTCGCCCCGAATCTCGTTGACTAAACTCACATTGGGGTGGTACGATGGTGGTATAGCCCTCCCCGACATTCGTAAGTATTACTGGGCGGCCCATCTCACAGCGATCAACCACGGGACATACGGCGACGGAAACGACCCAGCGTTCGGTATGGATAGATGGCTGCTTCCCGGCGGGAACTACGAGAGAGCACTCTACTCCAAACGAGGTACACATGGCCTCACGGGTCCTACCCTTCATTCGGTACAAGTCTGGCGCATTGCCCATAGGAAGCTCGGATGGGCGGGAGTCCTAACGCTAGCCACACCACTCTGGGCGTCTGAACAACTTGGCAATCTTGGACGCACGAAGGGCTTCCGCAACTGGGACTTGATAGGCATCTCCCAAATCAGAGACATCTGGGGCCCCACGGGGATCCGCACGTTCGCCCAACTGCAGGACACATATGAGCTGGCACACACTGAATACTTTCGATACCTGCAGGTGCGGCACTCCTTACAGGCCAACATTACACCCGAAACTAAGCCACCGCCAGCCTCCCCGTTGGAAGATAGGTTACTGGATGGGTATCTCCCAGAACACGCCATCTCCCTCACATACAAAAAACTAATTAACAACCCCCCCGATCTGCTGCTGCCCCTCAGAGAAAAGTGGGTCGCTGACGGGCTTGAGATAGACGACGAGGAATGGCTCTATGCGTTAGCCTCCCCTAGGGAGGTCGCGATATCTGCCCGGCTGCGCCTGATCCAACTCAAGCTTTTACACAGAATTTATTTATCCTGTACTAGGCTACACAAAATGGGTAGGGCGGACACAGTTCTTTGTAGGAGGGGATGTGGGGGTACGGGTACCTTTTTCCATGTGTTGTGGGACTGCCCTCAGATTCAACGTTATTGGAGAAGGGTGGTAAAGTGTATGGAAGAGGTATGGGAGGTGGAAATTCGCCCGGAGGCCAAGAGGTGTCTCCTTAACATATGGGAGCCAACGGACCTGCCACCGAAGGGAAGGCTTTGGGTGACGCTTGGTCAAATGGTGGCAAAAAGGAACATTGCCAGACTCTGGGGAAGCCCTACTCCACCAAAACTCTCGGACTGGCAAGGCGACATGGATTGGTGCATGCTGCGAGAAAAGACTGTATATATGGCAAGAGGGTGCCCCAGGAAATGGGGGGAAGTATGGTCCAAATGGAATGACTTTAGGGGTGGCATTTGCGAGCCGCCTGCCGTCGAGCAGGATGACGCAGGGGCTATATAGGACTCACACGATGTTGTTGCTCCTGGTGCTGAAAGCGGGTGCCGCGGGCGCCCATGGGTACGGAGTGTTTATGCGGTTCGAGTGGTGACTGGTTTTAGGGAGTTTGGGGGGGAGGGGGGGGGATTAGTTGATCGTTAGGCGCTGGCGCCATTGGGGGTTCTCCGCTTGTTTATGGCTGCACACAGAAAAATGAGGCCTGCATTCTCCTTCCCTAACTGGTGATACTAATGCACCTGCTAGCGCCGCCGTACCCCCGGGTTGACGGCAATGGGCTGTGTTAAGATGAGACAACGTACATGTATGCAACTACGCGGCCGGCCCGAGGGGTTGTAGGCCAAAGCTGTGTATTGGCAATCACAACAATAAAGGTCTTTTAAAAAAAAATAATAATAAAAAAAAAAATAATGAAGCAGTGATGACTTGTGTTGGACATTTTGGGTGCAGGGTAGACATACCCCATAAAAGATCTCCCATCTTTTCTGAAGCTGCACTTAATTAATCTGAAATTACGAATATATGTTATGTTTATTTGTAAAGTAGCAATAAACAGGAGTAGGGCCCGTTAACCCAGGTGAGACTGAGCGTAATATGCAACAAAAAACAACGTCTCAACTGGAGGGTATTTTAAAAAAAGGACAATTTACGAGGTAAGATAAATCACAAAGGAGCGGGGAAAAGGAAGGGAGACCACAGCATGAGGTAAGTGTTATGGTCATTGTACAAATATATGTACTGTAGTGCTTCTTAACTACTTACAGAATTGTATAAACACTTTAATCTTTCTACCCTTACCTCATGCTATGGTCTCCCTTCCTTTTCCCCGCTCCTTTGTGATTTAGCTCACCTCGTAAATTGTACTTTTTTAAAAAAATACCCTCCAGTTGAGATGTTGTTTTTTGTTGCATGTTTATTTGTAAAGCACACTATCAGCCTCAGGGGTATCCTGGTGCTGAGAGGGTGTGTGCCTGGCTCTGCCTACGGTAGGTTGATTTATTGAAAAACCTGCAAGTTTCTTGCAGAATTCAAGGAGAGGAGAAGGCTCTGATGTGGAGTAGAAGTTTTTTCCATGCTTTAGGAGCGATGTAAGTGAGCACCCATTTTCCTGATCTGGTTCCTTGTATACATGGGATATTAGTGAATAGGAGTTCTGTGAAGCGGGGTGTCTGGGTGGTTGGTGGAAGGAGATGCAACTTGTCAGGTAGGGAGTCCTAAGTTGTGCAGTGCTGTGAATGTGTGTGTGAGGAGTTTGAAATTAACGCATTTGTGTTTCCCTGAGGTGTGATGTGATGTTAAGTTTTGTGTGGGTGATTGAGGAGAAATCTGGCTGCCGAGAGTTGAGCCATTTTCTTACAGTGAGGAAGTCAGACTTTGAATGTGATGTTTGCAGTTTTTAATATCATATTGTTAGAAAACTGCTCTTTCTGCAGGCTCACCCCAGATGTTTTTGCCTTTTAGCTTAACCCTATTTATGCTGCCTATAGAATTCTGTGCACTTTGCTTGTGATCCTTCTTTCAACATTGTGAAATTCATATACTTAATTTACTCATACGTCCTTAGTATATGGGACCAAGCATACCCATGGCCTGTAAATTTAATGCTGCCAGTGGACTGCAGCACTCATTGTGCCATCTATTGCAGTGACACTGTACAGCACAATTCCATGTCTACCATTGTAGCCTGGCTGTGCAGTTTTGAAACTGCAAATTCAACCTGTCAAAACAACCCTTTTTTTTACAGACCTAAACTTTCCTTTTAAATTATAGTAAGTCACCCCTACATAAGCCTTATTGCCCATAATGCAGGGTGCATGCTATTTAAAAGTAGAGCATGTAAACGTTTAATGTTAAACATGTCTTTACATTAAAAAAATCCCTAAAAGCTATTTTCATTGTAGCAGGGTTGGCTGTTCCATAAGAAGGCATTGGGATTCAATATCAAGTTTAATACATGTTGTCTCCACCTAGGAAACACCTACAAGTTTAATGTTTTTCCTTTTAGTAATTTCTATTGCAAACCCAATTTACTGGTGAAGTTGGGTGTGAAATAAATATTTAGCAAAGTTGACTTTTAGAGTGTTACCTTTGCCCTGCCTGAAATCCCTCAAAGCTATATATGTGTATTGCTCTTCATCTTGACAGCCAGCAAATAGCATTTTAGTAAGCATGAATATGGTGTGTACCTGTTCCCAGGACAGGGTGAGGGGAGGTATTTTTGTGCCCATGACAGAATGGCCTGTGGGCTGATTGCAAGGACTTTATTAACTTCAAAGAGCCCTACCCTGTCACAAGTTGATTTAGCTAACACCCAGGGATGCACCCTTCTTTTGTTTGAGCCAGACCAGTCTCCTTAGCAGTGAACCACTTTGTGACATCATAGTCTCAGATCCTGCTGGAGTGTCGAGGCCTGCTTGAACTTTCTTCTAGGGTTTTTCATATGACATATGGGGCACACTTCAAAGGAAGGAAACAGAATGCCAAAACAATGTGTATGCATCCATGGTCTGGTTGCTGAAAGGTTGTCTTTTTTTCTATCAGATCTCTATCTCTGAGATGGTTTGGGGGTACAGGGGCTGCGTAAAACTGCATTTTTAGTGTTAGATGCAGGAGGAAATTAACATTGCCATAGTACACTGCTCGCACACACAGAGCCCAAGTTTAGTGTGCCCAAAGACTTCAGCCATCATGAAAATGCCCAAAGCGGGTAAGATTAACCCAGAAAAGTTTATCCCAATGGTTAGGGAGCCCCTATGTGTCATTCCCACACACTAGCTTATACCAGGCTGTGAGGATCTAGGTGTACTATATTATATGGCTGTGGGGCCTTATCATTGGAGTGCACTCCCAGACACCGTCTTGGGTCCAGTCAGTATTGCTTACTTAACCTTAAGCTCAACCATGGGTAGCTGTGGCTGCGAGCAATAAGGCTTGGTAAAGGAACTTGGTGTGAAGCATTTCACAGTAAAAAACAATGAAATAAGAAACACACACACCAATAAAAAGACACAACAACAATTTATAGAAATAGAGCGTATTTTTATGAATTTCTAGAGACCTTGATCATTAAAATCCACCAGAGGGTTGCGGAGATACAGATTTTAGAACTTTTTATCACTTTTAAAAGCAACTGAAAAAATGCACTGGCAAATGTAAAGTTTGAAAACTTTTGAAAAGTTTGGAATAGTTGGTGCGAGTACACCAACCCTACTTGGGTGACCAGATACAGCAGGGATAAGGTCTAGGGGCCCAGAAAGGGTACTTTAGACAGTTACCTGGCCACCAGAGCATTTTTGAAGCACGTTATCAAGTTTACTGGATGACCACCATAGACTTCAATGGAGTGGTCCTGATGCTGAGGGATGCAGGCAAAGGATGCTCAAAGGATGCTCCTGATGCTGCACGGTCAATGGGGATGAAGTCCGTTCGAGTCCTCGGTCCATAGGTAAGTGGCGGTGACTATGTCCATGGATCTTGGGGTCCCACGAAGTCCTCTGTGCAGGGTTCCTGGGATGCCGATGCAGACCTTGATTTTTGGCAAAACAGCGGTCACTGTGCAAATCTTTGGTAAAAAGATGGTGTCCCTCTTGGTTGACAAATCCAGTCACAAACAACACCTACGGGTCCAGCAGACATGGGTGCACCTTTTGGACATTTTTGAATTGTCCTTTGGGTTCCCCGGCATCCGGTAGCAGCAAAACGTCTTTAGTGGCTACCAGAGATGAGATTTGGGCTTTTTCAGCCTAATTGTCTGCAGGACCAAAAGGCAACCTACTCAGGGATGTTGTCACAAGCAGCCTTTCAAAGGCTACTTCAGCTAAGAAGCCTGCCTTTTCGGCTAACACCCTGAGTTGCCATCCTGGATGAGGAGGTGACACCTCACTCTCCAGAAATTGCCTTTGTTTCCAGGCCTGGGAGTCATTTCTAGGTCTCCATAGGCGGTCAGAAACCGGTCTGTCAGTGCCTTTGTAAGGCTACTGGACTAGCTGGAGTGCAGAGTGGCAACTTAAAAGTTGCTTAACTCTAATAGTGATTTTAAATCCGACCTGGGCATGCAGTCGGATTTAATGTCCCAACTGTGTGATACCTTTTTTGACCCTGTTAGGTGTTCCCATTCAGGAGTTAGATGGGTTGTGGTGTCAACCGATTAACCACTCCTAACTTTTCCACAGCAAAACGACAATTTAGTCTTTTTGCTGCCAAACATATTTAAAATGATATGTCTTACTTAAGTGTATATAGCTCCCTGCCGTAGTGCATCATAGGTAGGCTGTCCGGTTTTAGGTTTAAACCTATAATAACTGATAAAACCCCACTGAAAGAGAAATAGCCCTCACCAGTGAAAACATATAAACACTGAAAAAACACCTGCACAACTACAAATTAAATGCCATTCAAAGAAAGGAAAAAGAGAGTAAAAGAGTCCTTTTTTTTCTTCCTGGAGTGGCCAATACAATGTAACCTTGTTGTACATGCTAGCAGTCAGAAAGTCTGGGCTAACATTATTCTGCTTGAGTTTTGTTGTTTAGGGATGTCCCTATAATATTGTTTCTTCTTCCTTTTGTTTTTTTCAGTTTTGTGGTCTTTGGTCTAAAGATGCAGGGTTTAGAAGCATGTTTTAGGTCGTATTTAATTATTTTATAAACTGTATAGAATCAGGAAATATCAAAATCATATTTGATATTTTGGCTGCGTTCGATTCTTTCACTGATAGGTAAAATGGCTGGTTTCATAAGAATCTTTCCTCATATGTGTCATCACATTTACCCACAGAGAATGGGTAAAAACCCTTAATACATCAGCCCCCAGTTTCTAGTGAGTCAGTATTGCTAGTAGGCGAATTGCCAACACCTCAGGCTTTAAAAAGTTCAATGCAAGATATAGTGACAAGTATATGTGAAAAGAGCGCTATCACCAAGCATCTGGGATACTGGTGAAAACATGACACCAGACTTTTGGAAAACATGGAAAACAGTGTCACTTGGAATGTTCTGCAAAAAAGGTTCTTTCCAAGTCCAACAAAGATAAGAGTGATATAGTTTGTATTTGAAGTGATTCATCTACGTATATGAAAAAGTTGTGTGATGACCTGTCAGAATTGATACCTGAGCTGAAGTGCTTCCCTGTAAGAAATCCTTGCCACTTGTAAGATGGTATGCTGAAAGCATCTTTACAATCTTATGAGTTAATGAGGAATGCTATTGACTTTTTAGTCCATTCTGTTGCAATGTTTTCCCATGCACAGGAACAAAAACATAAATATTTATAATTTCGTGCTTTCTGTGGCATCAAAGAAAGAGTCATCCCAACTGTGTCCCTTAGCTGATGGTTCTCAGTCCAAAAGGCTATAAATGCTATCTTATCCATGTGGCAACCATTTACAGAATATTTGCTGAGTGATGATGCCAAAGACAAGAAATGTGAGGATCATTGGTCACATTTTGATAGTGATTTCAAAAAAGTACACTCTACTGCATTCTTAGATTTTTACAGGAAAACATAACTGCCGAAATGGACATAATAAAAAAACAAGAGTCTCAAAACACCCTTGGCTACCAAGCGTTCAGCATATTTTGTGTAGATGTGAAACATCTCCTTGAGAGTAGGCTGGGCTACACCTTTAGTGACTTTGGCACTACAACATGTTCCATGTTAGAGTGCTTGCGGCTTGGTAAGCAAAGCACAGGTGAAGAGCAATTAAGGAACTTTTATTTTACAATGTATGAGAAATGGCTTGCAATGATGTATAGAAATGTCCCTTCACCACCAAAGGCATTTGCAGTCAATGAAACCTCACTGTGGTACTCTGTTCTAGATCCCTTCCGTAAAGGGTAATTTCCTCCGTAGTTTCAAAAGTGCTGCTTCATTTTTGACCGTTTCAATAACTCTGAGGGCATAAGCGCCGAGATTTGCGTAAATGTTGCAGAACCTGCCCTGAGAATCGCAATCTTCAAGTGAACCAGTATTGGCATGGAAAGCTATGTCAGTATCCAGAGTTACCAAATTGAATACTGGCTGTTATGGCGTTGCCCATCTCCAGTGCCAATGTTGAGAGGGCCTTTTCACAGAAGTTTACATGGGAAGAAAAGAGTGAGCGTACATGACCAAAGACTCACTGAAAAAGTATTCTATAGTGTACTGCAATAAGTTTAATTTGCAAAAATCTATTTGGACCTCATATACACTATGCTAATGCTGTCTATATACCATGCGCTATCAGTGCTGAAAGCAAGCAATAATAAAAGCAAAACGTTCCATAAACACCGGAAAAACTCTGTTTCTGTAGTTTTTAATGGCGCGAAAATGTGTAACCACTGATAACCACTGTTTTTTAAAGGTATTGAAATCACTTGAAAACACTGAAAAAACCCCACCAGAATTTACCAAAAATAGAAACTGAAAACAGGAAAGCCTAATCATAGGCCTTCCTTAAGGGAAATTTACATATATCCTTAAGGGAAGTGGTGGACTTGCCTTTAGGTGTAATGGCAAAGTCGAACTAGCCATGCCACACACTGCCATGTTAGTCTGCATTGGCAGGCTGCAGTCCATTTTGTCTCAGTCACATGCAGGATGGAGCAACTAGTGCTGCAGCCCTGGGTGAACACTGTGTCTTACATGCGTGGGTACCTGGGTATCATGTACTAAGGACTTGTAAGTAAGGCAGTCCTTGCCAATTGGGTGTATCAAATGAAACATACCTTTTGTAATGGGTCAAAACACTGGCACTGAGGTCTGGACAGCTGTCCTCAGTGCACTTTCAAAGTTGAAAAACCAGCAGCTAATAGTCCAAATGGGGCAGAAAGTGTGGGGGGTTGGGGGAACTTGCACAAAAGCATGTTTCCTTATACAGGCATAATTGTGGCATTTGCAGACATCCCCTTCAGAACACTCTTGGACCTAAGGAATATCAGAAGAGGACTGAACCTGCTGTTTGAGGCCTGAGAAGAGCCATGGAGGATTGGACCTGCTCACTCTCTCTTGCACACAAGACAAAGAAGTGGACTCCATCGGTCATATGGCTGATCTCCTGTTCAAGTTACAGGGATACCACAAGCCCCAAGAGGCTT
Organism: Triturus cristatus; assembly: GCF_964204655.1. Taxonomy (NCBI): domain Eukaryota; kingdom Metazoa; phylum Chordata; class Amphibia; order Caudata; family Salamandridae; genus Triturus; species Triturus cristatus. The sequence continues at coordinate 98,339,260 of NC_140595.1, read as the reverse complement.
TCCTGTATTTGAATCTGGAATGGGCTCTGCCTATCACCCTGTGAATTTCTAAGTGACTCCGCTGAGGTCCTTTGTCCATTAAAGTGTACTCCTGTGGTCGATTGGAACTTAAAGGACTAAAGTTGGAAGGTAAAATCTTTTGCCTAGGAGGAACTTGGTTGGTGTATCAGACCTACGCTCCGTCGCAGACTGTCAAATTGTGTCTAAGTCCTGTTCTACTGAGACTACTATAATTGGCACTTAGTGTTTCTTTGTGCTATTTCTACATAAAACTATAAAAATGTATATCGCCGGTTCCCCATATTTGATTTTTGTGATTGTGGTATAATTTTGCTTATTAAATTTGAGTCTATGTTTTCTAATTCAATTTAGGATTTTTATTATTTTGTAGTGCAAGTTTTACTGTTTTGGTACTCAATGAATACTTCACACAGTGCCCCTAAATTAAGCCTGTCTGCATGGGGCCACTGCTACCAGGGGGTTGTGCTCTGGTTTATTTAGCGACTGTAGCATTACACCCAGTGTTTCCTAGCACTTTTTTAATGACTAATAGGAGTAGAGCTTGTTGTTGTTTTTTATTTTTTAACACTAATCTCAGTTTGTATTTTTCATCAAATCCAAGAAAGAGCTCTCATTTCTTTGTTCCCCCTTTTCAGTCTTGCCTACAGGCAGCCTTTAGGTCTCTGTTTTAAAGACCCTATAGCTGTACCCCCCATAATTAGGCCGGTAGCTATTTGTGGCTCCCTGTTATTCTCATCATACAGAGGGATGGTGACCTGCAATGCACAGCAGGCAATCATCCCTGTGAATTCATTCCCAAACAGATTGCTTTTTAGAGCAATCTGGTTTTCTCTAACACCCCTTCGTATTTGTAATCGGAAATGGGTCGGTAAACCCATTTTGCAAGTCAGAAATGTTTTTCCCACTTGCAAAATGTTTTTCATACATACCAAAAAGAAATTTTGTGATTCCAAAGCCTGTAATTTTATTTCTTTAAACCACAGGGTTTGTGACTACAAAATAGCTCAGTTTTTCCAGTAATGGATCTTTCATAGATTCACATGCTTGAGTCATTCATCGTTGTCGAAGTGGGAGTCCCACGGTGCCATAATGAAGCAGTATGTATCACTATCATAGGCTACAATTGCTATGCAAAAGTCTGTTTAATAGCCTGTCTATGTCCTTTTTATAAAAAGGACCAAGCTTGAACTATAACCAATCATGCGACAGCACCCTTTAGAACACTCCCAACAGAGGCTGAGTCCTTCAGATTTTCTACCCCACGTTGTGTGAAGGGAGTCTCTCTGAGATTTGCTCAGTTTCTTCAGCTATTACTTTTGTTGGATCATCAAAGATTATATTGCATGTTTCATTTCTCTGACCCTGGCACTAATATGTCAGAGTAGCAGAAAACAAGGTAATGGACAACAAAATATGTCTAACCTATTTCTCAAAAACTCTCATGATCAGAGAGATGATGCTATTATTGGGACTACAGAGTCTTACATCTGTCACTTCTGATGAGGACAGTGAGGATTCCATTCACCTCACAAGAGGGGGCCAAAGGGAGAGGTCGCGCCAAGGGTCTCCAGGAGGCATGCAGAAAAGCCATAAAAAAGACTTACCATGAGTCATCGTAAGGCACTTCTCACAGTGAGAGGAAATTGGAAAAAACCGACCTCAGGCAGATCCTACAACTCTCTCTTCATCCCTGACACTACATCAAGGAAATCCTCACAACCTGACAATGCGGCGTCTATGGCAAAACCGCAGTCAAAATCATCGTTAACAGCAATTACGAGAACAATGTTGACGACAACAATCACGTCGACTATTACTGCCTCACCTATGACAGCCTCCTCTACTATGGCCTAGTCTATGATAGCCACATTTACGATGACATCGCCTATAACTACCTCATCTATGACGACCTTATCTACGACAGCCTCGTCTACGATGCCCTTGTGTACAATGGCCTGGTGTACGATGCTCTCATCTTGAATGGCCTCATCTACGAATGGCCTCATGAAATGAAATGAAAAGGCATTTGTAGAGTGCACTCATACTCCAGGGAGTGTCCCAGCACTAGAGAGTAAGGTAACCTGTAGACTAATGGTGATTGTTCTAAGTCACTTGATTGAAGTTTTTAGCTTCTTCCTGAAAAACGGATCCTCGGAGACAGCGGACAGTTCCAGGGGGAGTTTGTTCCAGGCCCTTGATTCAAGATAAGTAAAGGATCTTCCTCCAATTCTGGCTCGGGAAATTTTAGGGATGCTGGCTCATCTACGATTGCCTCATCTATGAGGGCTTAATCTATGATGGCATTATCTACAATGGCCTCAACTAACTCATCTACGAAGGTTGTCTACGATGACCTCATCTGTGTCGGTCATCTATGATGGTCATCTACGACTGTCATCTACGATGCCCTCATCTATGATGGTCGTCTGCGACAGCCTTGTCTATGACGGTCGCCTGCGACAGCCTTGTCTATGACAGTCATCTATGACAGCCTTGTCTATGACAGTCATATACGACAGCCTCATCTACGATGGTCATCTGCGACAGCCTCGTCTATGACGGAGGTCTACGACAGCCTCGTCTATGACGATCATCTACGACAATGGCCTCGTCTATAATACAGGATTCCTACAAACACTTTTCTGAGCCTGCAAGGTCGCATCGTGCCTGTTATAGCAGCATCCTCTGATGCTCCTGCCACTTCAAGAATGGTCCTGGTGTCAAATATGCTTCTGGGAAACTACCTGTTCACATCTGGTGATGATAGACAGAAGGCCCACAACTGGCGGATTGTCCACCAGATGGTTTTTGGTGGTATCCATACCCTTAGGGAACAAGCAGCCCAATGCTTCCAACTTCCACTATCAAACAAGCATTTTGGTTATTTTCTTTATGTTTATAAATGGAAAGCTGAAAGGCCTATTCCAATTGTTGATATATCCAGGAGGACTTACAATCACAGAAAACCCTGACAAGCAGAGTGACACTCTCAACTATGTCCAGTGTTTCTGTACGTGCTGCCAATTCACTGGCAATACGGGGCAGGTATAACCACCAGTTGTTGTAAACATAGATTGCGCTATACATATAGCTTAAATAGGATTCCCACAACAGGCAGGGTCAGTGGTCTTTAGACACCAAGGTTGGTTCAAAGCCAGAACATTTAGAACCTGAGGTGCAAATATATCTAATATTTTTACCTTACCATGATGATGCTCTGTTTGGCAAGCACATCGATGACGCCTTGAAAGCAGTCAGACTCACTCTGACACCGCAAGTTCTTTAGAGGGACCCACGAAAGAGACACCCATCTGTTTCAAGGAGGATACCAGAGGTATCAGACTTATTAACCCTCTTAGTAGCCCTTAGGCTAGCTTACCTACATTGACAACGTTCTGGTGCTGCTTATGCCGTCCTTTGGGAGAAACAATTCCAAAAAGTTGTCATCCATTGTGGAAAATAGCATTGGACACAAAAGTCCTGGATCTCATCACATATGGTCAGACGCTAAATTCACCCAAATTCCACCCGCCACTAATACAAGGGCGCCCACCTCATCTCCATCTGCTTCGGATGGGAGTGCTAGCTATGCTAACAAAAAGTTTAATAAAGAAAGGCCCATATTCTCAGCAAGGAACGGGCTTCTCTTCTTGTTTCATCCTCATAGACGTGAAAACAGGAGTGGCTATCCATCATAGACCTCAAGAAATTAAAGTATTTCTGGAAACAATACTATTACATTGTCATCCTCTCTGTCACTACAGGACAGTTCTGAATTTACAGGATTCATACTTCCGCATTCCCACCCATGCATTAGAGTTCTCCCATTTGGCTTCAGATCAGCTTCCTGCATTTTTACCTACTGCCTCGCCCCTGTGGCAGCTTTTTCAGAAAGGGCGGTCATCGGGTATTCTCCTACCTCGACAACTGGTTGATAAAAGCACCAATGACATTTCAAGCGGCCAAGGCCATGGAGGCTTGCCTAAAGTTGTTTCACAAACTAGGTCTTCTTGTGAATTATCAAAGATCATCAACTCCTCCATCCAAGAAGATACTGTTCCTGGGCCGCAACACTAGCTACTATTCAAGACAAAGACTTTCTATCCCAAGAAAAGCAACAAAGGCTCTAGGAACTGGCCCTCAGAAAAAAAAAAGTGTGTCTGTTCAATCAGCTTCGGGGCATCATGTCCTCAGCGATCATTATGATCCCTCTTGCACGCCTGAAAATGAGAGCCTTACAGGAACAGTAACAAAAACAATAGATTTAAACAAAAGAATTAGTCAAGGGTCTGGTAAAATTCACACAGGGATGAGAATAGCTCTAGCCTGGTGGTCCCAGACCTACCACCTGTTAGAGGACCTCCCGTTCTTAACTCAAATACCTCATTTTGTAATGTCTAAGGAAGCCTCCCTGGAGAGCAGGGGTGGTCATCTACAAAACCTGAAAATTCTAGGAAAGTGGTCTCCACTCCAGAAGAGCATACATATCAATCGCCTGGAGCTCAAAGCCATCTAACTAGGCTTCCAAGCTTTCCTGCTTATAATAGCAGGGTCTTTGGTGTTAGTTCGCACTGGCTTTACCACCAGCATGCAATATGTGAACAACCAAAGTGGCACAAGAACACTGGGGCTATCCAAGGAAGATTGGGAAATCTGGAGCTGGCTAACAACACACAGAATAACTCTTTGGGCCAAACATGTTCCTGGGACTAGCAATGGCTTAGCAGGCATGCTAAGAAGAACTGGAAACAGCCTCCACGAATGGTAGTTTGATCAGTCAGCGCTAAATATGATCTTCTCGTCCTGGGGCAAACCGGCTCTAGGTCTCTTTGCAACCAACGAAAGCCACAAATGCAAGTTCTATGCAAGTTGCCATCCACATCCAGGATCATGGGGGATTGCCTTTCGACACATGGTCCAGGATCTAGGCCTACCTTTTCCCCCTATACCTTTAATACAAAAGGTTTTCAGCAAGACAAAAGCAGAGCGGTGTCCTCTCATCTTGATAGCTCTCAGGTGGCCCATGCAGAATTGGTTCACAGAGCTTCTCCTGCTATTGGGAGACAACCACATTCACCTACTAACATCCAGTAAATGTCTGACGATGAACTAAAGCCAGGTTCTTCGCCCTGATCCGACCTCTCTCCTCTTATGCGCATAGCTCCTAAATTCCATGAATTCAAAGATCTCACTATACCTCAGGACTGCAGATGTATTCTCTTCAAGTCAAGGCGGAATACACGATAAAGACTTTTAAAACTGTAAAAGAAACGTTTCCGGCTATGGTGCCAGAAATCAAACCTACATCCTCTACTAGCATAATCTGGCGGATAACTACCCTATCTCCTGTTGCTAGCTCAGTCACGGTTGGTACATGCATCTGTTAAAGTAAAGCTTACATCAATATCAAGAGATAGATGCTCATTACATTTTCTTTTGTTCTGCTCTAGGAGAGTCATCAAACAGTTCATGAACTAATGTGTCAATGTTTTTTCGTATAGTAACGCCTCCTTTCCCAGACTGGCTCCTGAACATAGTTCTATTTCAACTCCTAAGGAGTTCATTTGAACCCATTCACAGAGCACACCTCATATTTGTCATTTGAAAGGTTGTCTTGTTACTAGTGCTCACTCCAACCAGAAGTGTAGAGGAGATGCAGGCTTTTTCAACTCAACACCTTCTTGTGCGTCACAGGCAATTTAGGTCTTCTCAGAACCAATCCAAAGATTTCTTCCCAAGGTTCCTCCAGATTTTTTGCCTCAATGAACCTATAATATTTTGGGTTTTCCTCCTGAATCCATCATCACTGGCTAGGAGGTCTATTCATAGGCTAGGTATCAAAAGATATCTAAAATTCTATTTATATCGCACTAAACAACTCATGAGAACTGACCAGCTGTTGGACTCGGATGGACATACTCCTAAAGACTGCTCCAGTCACGAGGGCAACCACTGCTCGATGAATTTCAGCTGCAGTCCATTTCTGCCACTCAAAGACTAGCAAGTCCCTCTCAGCGAAAACCAGGGTGCACTCAACTAAGGCAGTTTCCACCTCAACTGCTTAACTACTTTGTTTGCAGAAGTGCCTCAGGAGAAGATAACGTCATGCTGCGACTTGGAAGAGTGTGTATATATATTCATGCAGCATTAATATATGGAAAGGCACAGCGCAGTGATGCAGCGCTTGGACAGGTTTTACTATACCACTTATTTCAATAAGGGGAGCCCAGTGGCGGCTCCTATGCTATGGCGGAGGAGCAACGCACCCCCTGCCAGCACCTTCAAAAACATGAAAAATAAAACAATAACAAAACAGGTTTAAAACCTGTTTTATTATTGTTTATTTTTCATCTGTGTGTTGAGTCTTGGGGGCGGGGGCAGGGGGTGACAGTACTGAAGAGTGCTGCCTTCAGTGCACATGATGGTTTGGCCGGCCGGCTCATGCTGGCTAAACCGTCATGCGCACTAAGGCTCTCTCCAACCAGAGCTGTGTTCCTAGTTTGGAGAGAGTGTCTGTCTGGGAGCACAAATTCACAACGCTCAGGGCAATCCTGAAGCTGTTGTCATGCATGAGAGCACCTTCAGGATTAGTCGCAGGGCAGTCTAGGAGCCTTGCTTGCCTGAAGTGGAGCAAAAAGAGCACGGCGCTGGAGGGCGTCAGGTAAGTTCTTTTTTCCGTTTTCTCTATTATCTCCATTCCCCCGTGCCCCCTTCCCCTGTGTGAGGCACAAGAAGGTGTTGAGTTGAAAAAGCCTGTATCTCCTCTACACTCCTGGTCAGAATGAGCGCTAGTAACAAGGTGACCTTTCAAATGAGAAATATGAGGTGTGCTCTGTGAATGGGTTCAAATGAACTCTTCATGAGTTGAAATAGAACTATGTTCTAGTGCCAGTCCGGGGAAGGAGCCGTTACTGTAGGAAAAAACATTGAAAAAGAAAGAAAATGTGATTGGCAGATCATGCATATATGTTAATTAAAGTGCATATTAATATGTTATATATATATTTTCTACACACCATCAACTATTTGAGCTAACACTATAAGATATACAAATACAGTAACTGCTTGCTATTCTGATTCAAACATGTGAATCTATGAAATATCCAATACTGGAAAAGAAAATAAGTTACTTACCTGTAACTACAGTTCTCCAGTATTGACATCTTTCATAGATTCACATGCGACTCACCCATCTCCCCTGAGAGGCTCCCCTTATAGCGCTGGATTATTTATTTCCACTTGTGTTTGAAAATCTGAGGGACTCAGCCTCTGTTTGGAGTGTTCTAGAGGGTGCTGGCGCCTGATTGGTTCTAGTTCTAGTTTGGTCTTTTTGTTTTTTTAAGGACATAGAAAGGCTATTAAACTGACTTTTTCATTGCCATTATAGCCTATGATAGTGATACATACAGCTTTATTATGGTACCGTGAGACTCTCACTATGACAACGGGGAATGATTCAAGCTTGTGAATCTATAAAAGATACCAATACTGGAGAACTGTAATTACAGATAAGCAACTTATTTTCATAGCTGACCCTAAGCCATCAAGGAGAAACAGTGCTTTGCAACTGTTTGGGTATTGATTTGATTTTGCCCGAATTTGTTTGTGATCGACTTTAAAGTTCAGTTTGACCACAGACATGGCAGTCTTTGTCATTTTTGGGGCAGGCAAACTTTGAATATATCTTGGGTGTCTGAGGTGGCCTGCACTAAACTCGCGGAGCACCCCAGACAGGTGCCCGGGGTGCTCCGTGAGTTTTTGTTTATTATTATTATTGATTTAATTTCACAAGAAGACCTGTGATCGCTTTACGCAGCCTCTCTGCATGCTCCTCACTTCCTTCAAACCATACATTACGTGTCGCTTCACGAGGAACAATGTAGTCTTCTCTAAGCCTTTCATTGAAAACACAAATAAACCCTGAGCAATATTTTAATGTACTCATTTAGTTGTTGGATTAACCTTCCAGCAGAGGACAGAAAATGGCATAATTAAATGCCTATTTATTGTTCGCTTCAAAATATATTGTGTGAAGAAGAGAATATGAAAAGGGGCTTACTAGTGTGTTCTCCCAAAGGCATGCAGAAATCTCCACAGGAGTTCACTTTGGTTGTTTATTTTCAGGGCTGTTTCTGGATTGTGTTGATGTATTTCTACATTTTGAGATTGTATGTGTTTGTTGAAGGTACTGAGTTTCTGAGCGTTACGGCATCACACTTGGGCTTGTAAATACGCAAATTATCACAGCCACACCATCTCGCACATCATCACCATAACACATATGCAGGACTGCCCCTGTCACATACAGTGACACACACCAGATTCCAAACACACACATCTGCCCCATGGCTCCAACACTGCCTGCACTTAAACTAGTAAACACCAGCTTGTAATTGTAGCACGTTGACTCCATTGGCAGGATACCCTTCTAGAAACATGGAAACTCCCTGACAGGGCAGCAGTCGGGCCGGCATGACTTGCGGGGGCTTTGGAGTGCGCGGGGGGGTTTAATAAAAAAAAAAAATTAAGTTAACTTACCTTCGCCGGCCTGGTAGTGTGTCGTCTCTGCTTATCTGCTCCTCTCCTGAACAGGAAGCAGGCAGCCTCCCTCCCCTCCACTAAGCCAATCACAACGCTGCGGGACGCTGACCAGCCAGGCATCTATGGCGAGGCCATTTTCTCCATGTAGGCTGCCTACATGGAGAAAAGGCTGGGAGCGCATTACTGGTTTGGTAGGCCCCACAGTGCCGACCAATCAGTCAGCGCTCTCAGCAGTGGGAAAGACACTCTTCCCCTGCCCTAGAGCAGACCCGCCGGCCCCCAACCAAACCCTTCTGCTTTCTCGCAGTACGAGAAGCAGAAACATAAAATGGAATTTATAATACCATTTTATGTTTCTGCGCCTCCGCCCACATGGAGTAGCCGCCCCTGCAGGACGGTGCCTCTGCAACCTGGGACACTGCCTGTCAGGATAGCACCTCTGAAACCTGGGAGACTGCCTGTCAGGACAGTGCCTCTGCAACCGGGGAGACTGCCTTACAGGACAGTGCCTCTGAAACCTGGGAGACTGCCTGTCAGGGACAGGACAGTGCCTCTGCAACCAGGGAGACTGCCTATCAGGACGGTGCCTCTGCAACCAGGGAGACTGCCAGACAAGACAGCGCCTCTGCAACCGGGCAGACTGCCTTACAGGACAGTGCCTCTGAAACCTGGGAAACTGCCTGTCAGGGACAGGACAGTGCCTCTGTGTTGGACAGGCCACACGAAGGGCTTGCTCCCTCCCCGCACGACAGGGCCCGAGCTCCGGCCCACCAGGCATAACCCACGAAAAGCACCTGTACCCCGTCTCCCGACGGATCTTCTGCCCTCGGACCTCTACTCATCACGGGGCCCAGCCCCACCGGCTCCCCCGGCCGGTTCAAGCCGCCATCTTGGGCCCTGCACCACGAGGCCGCGTGGCCTCGCCCCGACCCTAACCCCGGGCCTGACCGGCCCCGACATCCCGGCACCACCATCCACCCGGGAGGTGAGCGGACCACTTGGCAGGTCAATGGGAGGACGAAGTGTCAAGAGCTCTTCCCCCGCCAGGTGCCGATCGCCTCCAGCTCCCCCAGGCGCTGGCTCCACCCCCTGCTGGGTGTCTGGACACCTTCATCCCGGGCCCTCCGACCTCCAAGTGCGAGGGTCCGGACATCAAAGAGCGCCTGCCCTATAACTGGGGCAACTCCGGAGCAGGAAGGCAGTTGTATCCTGGAGTCGAGAGACACCGAGAGAACTCAGCCTTGACGGACTACTGGCGCTGCCGTAGCCCTATCTTGCGAACTATCGTCCTGCCTGCTGGCGCTGCCGCGGCCTTCTGCAACATCCATCCTCGTCGGGACCTGCTGGCGCTGCCGCGGCCCGTTGTAACGACCATCTTCACCGGGACCTGCTGGCGCTGCCGCGGACCGTACCTCGACCATCTTCGCCGGGACCTGCTGGCGCTGCCGCGGACCGTACCTCGACCATCTTCACTGGGACCTGCTGGCGCTGCCGCGGACCGTGTATCGACCATCTCTACCGGGACCTGCTGGCGCTGCCGCGGCCCGTACCAGCTACACCACCAAGCTCGAGGATTGTGGGCTAACCATCATCTCATCCGAACTACCGGACTGGTAAACAGACTGTCCCGCTTCCCCTTCCCTATCCTAAGAGACCTAAATCGAGGGGACCCCTGAGTCCAGACCTCCTTGTACTATTTCATCGTACCTTAAGAAGTGCATATAAAGAACACTAAATCTTATCCTTGTGTGGTGTCTGTCTGTGGGGGGGGAGTCACTTGTCTGTACGATCGCTGGAGACGGCTCTCCCCGGAGACCTCTCCTCCTGACCTCGGCCGACCCTCCCGGTCCGTCTACCCTTTCTAACATTGGTGGCCAGCGGCGCGATCCGAATCAACGCGTAATCGTACAGAGAGTAGCTCACCCCACGACAAAAACACGATGTCAGCCAAAGATAGCAGCTCCACCGAGAAATTCCAAATGGATAAGTTAGAAGAATACAACCACCGCGAATTGAGACAATTCTGCATAGAACTTGGCATTGCTACCACCGGCCTGAGTACCAAGGATGATCTAAAGCACGCCCTAGAGTCGTGGACAGAAACTGGGGTCGCCGGACCCTCCGACCAAAGCAGCATCACACCAGAGGGGAACGCCACGGCTCCCGAGGAGCGGGGAACAGGCCTCTCGCAGGAGGAGATCCGAGAAAGAGAAAGAACCAGATTGCACGAGTTGGAAATGGCACGACTCAAGATGGATGGGGAACTCAAGTTAGCTGAACAGAAACTCAACCTCGAGCATATGCGGCTCCGAGAAGAACGAGAAGAGAAGCAGAGACAGAGAGAGCTGGAGGAGAAAAAAATAACGCTCGAGCACGAGCGCCAACTAGCGGAGATAGAACTTCGGAAACAGAATAAAGAACTGGGGGTGCCTGAGCGGCCACACACCCCGGGGCCAATCGAGAAAAAAGTCCACATCCCCAAGGATGTTGTCCGCGAGTATGTCCGAGAAGACGACATACAACAGTGGTTTAAAGCCTACGAGATCGCCATGACCTCCCACCGGATCGACCGGAGTGATTGGGGAGCCGGACTTTGGGGGAGGTTTGTCAACGAGGGTCGCGATGCCCTACTGCAGCTCCCAGATCACCAAATGTCGTCCTACGACCACATGAAGGCTGCCCTCCTCACCCGCTACGGCCTCACACCCGAGATGTACCGCCAGAGGTTCAGAGATTGCACCCGGATCCCAGGTACAACTTGGGTAGAATACGTGAACTATTTTAGCCGTGCCTTCGAGGGTTGGATCAAGGGGAGCCATGTCACCACCTACGAACAACTCTTTAACCTTATGGTATGGGAGCACCTGTCGAACAACTGTTTCGTCGAGCTCAGGCAGCACCTCCTCGACAGTAAGCTGACTGACCCCCGGCAGCTCGCCGCCGAAGCTGACCGATGGGAAAGCACCCGAGTGGGCCGGAGGGGGCCACACGAACAGAACAGAAGCAACCCAGGCCAGCACCGTCCTCGGGGAGGAGGAGGGGGCCAGGGGCGAGGGAGAGACGCCTTGCCAGCAACACCCGTGGCCAGCACCCCGCCTCCGGCCGGCCGGGGCAACCCCCCGTGGCGTCCTGGGTTCCGAGCCAACGTCACGTGCCACCGATGCCAGCGAGTCGGCCACTACGCCAATGACCCGAGCTGCCCGCAGAACCAAACACCCAAGCCCCGCCAGGTAGCTGCCGCCGCCCTGGGGGAAGAGCGATTATTGGGGGAACCAGAAGAGTATGAGCCGGCCCAGCAAGAGTGGGAACCGGCCGCCATGGTCCTGGCGTGCTTAGGGGGAAGAGACATGGTCCCACGGGCTCCCCTACCCGCTAACACCAGGAAATACGGTCAGTGGGTGACCATTAATGGACAGCGAGCCGAGGCCTTGCGTGACACAGGCGCCAGTGTGACGGCCGTCCGCTGTCACCTGGTGAAGCCCGAGCAGATCCTGCCGAACATTCTCTGCCCCGTCCGCTCGGCAGACAACTCTGAGAGTATGTGTCAAATGGCCTGCGTCCCGTTCGAATGGGGAGGGGTCTCCGGCCTGTTGAAGGTGACGGTCCGGGACGATGCCCCCGGGGACTGCCTCCTGGGGAATGACCTCGAGAGTTCCCCGTGGGCCACCGTTGAGAGAAGAGAGCACCTGGGGATGCTGGGCCTCCCGGACTGGGCCTGCGTAACCACCCGGTCCATGGCCGCCCGTGCCGTCCCCCGATCAGAAGAACCGGAGTGGCCAGCACCTCCGCCCCCGGTCGCCCCAGTAGAAGACAACGACGAGGCCAGCCTCCCAGACCCGACGACCGAAGGGGACGCGCAACCCCAGAACCTTCCTGACCTGGCTCAGTGGCGTCAAGAAGGGGGGCCCACCCAAGAACAGTTCCGCCAGGAACAAAAGACCTGTCCCTCCCTCGAGGGACTCCGCCAACAAGCCAGCGCCCAGAACGCAGGGGACTCCACCGGAACTCACTGGGTCTACTGGGATAACGACCTGCTATACAGCGAGCAAAGAATCGCCGAGCTGGGGGCCGGTTGAGTACTGGTGGTACCTCTCCGCTTCAGAGACTTTCTGCTCAACCTGGCCCACGATGTCCCCCTGGCTGGACACCTGGGCCAGGACAAAACGTACAGCCGCCTAGTGACCCACTTTTTCTGGCCGAAAATGAGGAACGACGTCCTGAACCACTGCCGATCTTGCCCCACATGCCAAGCCAGCGGGAAGAGTGGTCGGAAGCTGAAAGCCCCTCTGCAACCCTTCCCTGTGGTCACCACCCCGTTCGAGAGGGTGGGGATAGACATTGTGGGGCCTCTGGACCCCCGCACGGCACAAGGACACAGGTTCATCTTAGTACTGGTGGACCATGCCACCCGCTACCCCGAGGCGGTGCCCCTACGGACCGTGACAGCTCCGGTGGTTGGCCGGGCCCTAATGGGGATCTTCTCCCGGGTAGGCTTCCCCCGAGAAGTCGTCAGCGACCGAGGCACGAACTTTATATCCAAATACATGAAGTCCCTCTGGGAACAATGCGGGGTCACCTACAGATTCACGACCCCCTATCACCCCCAAGGGAACGGACTAGTGGAGCGTTTTAACCGCACTCTCAAGGGGATGATTGGGGGATTGGAAGAGCCCCTCCGTCGCCAGTGGGATGTACTACTCCCATGCCTCCTCTTCGCCTACCGAGAAGTTCCCCAGAAGTCCCTCGGTTTTAGCCCTTTCGAACTCCTGTACGGGCACCCTGTGCGAGGGCCCCTCAGCCTAGTAAAAGAAGGTTGGGAGATGGCCCCCCTAAAGACCCCTCCAGACGTCTTCAAATACCTCCTGGCCCTACGCAATCAGACCCGGCGCTTCAGAGAGATGGCCAAGGCGAACCTCGAGGCCAGCCAGGAGGACATGAAGAGGTGGTATGATCACAATGCCTCCTCCGTTGAGTTCGAGCCTGGACAACAAGTATGGGTGATGTCCCCCACCGAACCATGTGCCTTGCAAGATAAGTGGACGGGGCCCTTCAAAGTGGTCGAGCGCAAAAGCCCCGTCACTTACCTCATCGACCTGGGGACCTCCCGGAACCCCCTTCGGGTCCTCCACACCAACCGACTCAAACCACACTTTGTGCGCTCAGAACTCAGCCTCCTGATGGCTACAGACAGTGGGGCAGAGGAAGACTCCGAACCCCTCCCGGATCTTCTGAAGACTCAGGAGAATGACGGCTCCGTGGACGGGGTCCGGCTCTCTGACGCCCTCACTTCGGGGCAACGCCAGGACTGCCGGAACCTCCTGCTGCAGTTCGCTACCCTGTTCTCCCTCACCCCCGGGGTCACCCCTTGGTGTTTGCACGACGTGGACACCGGGGACAGTCCCCCTGTCCGACACCGGGCCTACCGCGTACCAGATCGGGTACGGGCCTGCATACAGGAGGAAGTGGCCAAGATGCTCACAATCGGGGTCATCGAGCCCTCGGACAGTCCCTGGGCCAGTCCGGTTGTATTGGTCCCCAAAGCCGCTGCCCCCGGCACCGCACCTGAACTGAGATTCTGCGTCGACTACCGGGGCTTGAACGCTGTCACCCGGACCGACGCTCATCCGATCCCCCGAGCAGACGAGCTGATCGACCGGCTGGGGGCCGCCCGCTACCTCAGTATCTTCGACCTAACAGCGGGCTACTGGCAGATCGGCCTCACACCCAGGGCTCAGGAACGGTCAGCCTTCTCTACCCCCGATGGCCACTACCAATTCAAGGTCATGCCCTTCGGCATGAAGAATGCCCCCGCCACGTTTCAACGCCTCGTGAACCAGGTCTTGGCGGGGCTCGAAGAGTTCAGCGCTGCCTACCTGGACGATATCGCTGTATACAGCCGCCACTGGCCCGACCACCTCCGTCACCTCCAAGAGGTCCTACAGGCCCTCCAGCGGGCCGGCCTCACAATTAAGGCCGGCAAGTGCCAAATTGGCCAAGGGTCTGTGACCTACCTTGGGCACCAAGTGGGAAGCGGGCTGGTGGCCCCGCTACAACTTAAGATTGCTGCCATCCAGTCCTGGCAGCCCCCCGTCACCCAGACCGAGGTCCGAGCCTTCTTGGGGCTCACCGGCTACTACCGGCGGTTCGTGAAGGACTACGGCAGCATCGTGGGGCCCCTCACGGGTCTCACGTCCAAGAACCAACCGAAGCGGATTAACTGGACCCCCGATTGTCAAGCGGCCTTCGAGAAGCTGAAGGCCGCCCTGTGCACCGCCCCTGTGCTCCAGGCCCCCGATTACAGTCGGGAATTCGTGGTACAGACCGACGCCTCCGACCACGGCATCGGAGCCGTCCTTTCTCAGTTAAACCCCGAAGGTCATGACCAGCCGGTGGCCTTCATCAGTCGACGTCTCCTGGCCCGAGAACAGCGCTGGAGCACCATCGAGAGGGAGGCCTTCGCAGTGGTATGGGCCCTCAAAAAGCTCCGGCCCTATCTCTTCGGTACCCACTTCCGGGTACAAACCGACCATCGACCCCTGCAGTGGCTGATGCAGATGCGGGGGGAGAACCCAAAACTCTTGCGCTGGTCCATTTCCCTGCAGGGAATGGACTTCACTGTGGAGCACCGACCAGGCCAAGACCACGCCAACGCGGATGGCCTGTCCCGCTTTTTCCGCCTCGACGAAGAGAGTCCCCAAGGAGATGGGTGACTCTCCCCGCCTTCAGCTGGGGGGGACGCATGTTGGACAGGCCACACGAAGGGCTTGCTCCCTCCCCGCACGACAGGGCCCGAGCTCCGGCCCACCAGGCATAACCCACGAAAAGCACCTGTACCCCGTCTCCCGACGGATCTTCTGCCCTCGGACCTCTACTCATCACGGGGCCCAGCCCCACCGGCTCCCCCGGCCGGTTCAAGCCGCCATCTTGGGCCCTGCACCACGAGGCCGCGTGGCCTCGCCCCGACCCTAACCCCGGGCCTGACCGGCCCCGACATCCCGGCACCACCATCCACCCGGGAGGTGAGCGGACCACTTGGCAGGTCAATGGGAGGACGAAGTGTCAAGAGCTCTTCCCCCGCCAGGTGCCGATCGCCTCCAGCTCCCCCAGGCGCTGGCTCCACCCCCTGCTGGGTGTCTGGACACCTTCATCCCGGGCCCTCCGACCTCCAAGTGCGAGGGTCCGGACATCAAAGAGCGCCTGCCCTATAACTGGGGCAACTCCGGAGCAGGAAGGCAGTTGTATCCTGGAGTCGAGAGACACCGAGAGAACTCAGCCTTGACGGACTACTGGCGCTGCCGTAGCCCTATCTTGCGAACTATCGTCCTGCCTGCTGGCGCTGCCGCGGCCTTCTGCAACATCCATCCTCGTCGGGACCTGCTGGCGCTGCCGCGGCCCGTTGTAACGACCATCTTCACCGGGACCTGCTGGCGCTGCCGCGGACCGTACCTCGACCATCTTCGCCGGGACCTGCTGGCGCTGCCGCGGACCGTACCTCGACCATCTTCACTGGGACCTGCTGGCGCTGCCGCGGACCGTGTATCGACCATCTCTACCGGGACCTGCTGGCGCTGCCGCGGCCCGTACCAGCTACACCACCAAGCTCGAGGATTGTGGGCTAACCATCATCTCATCCGAACTACCGGACTGGTAAACAGACTGTCCCGCTTCCCCTTCCCTATCCTAAGAGACCTAAATCGAGGGGACCCCTGAGTCCAGACCTCCTTGTACTATTTCATCGTACCTTAAGAAGTGCATATAAAGAACACTAAATCTTATCCTTGTGTGGTGTCTGTCTGTGGGGGGGAGTCACTTGTCTGTACGATCGCTGGAGACGGCTCTCCCCGGAGACCTCTCCTCCTGACCTCGGCCGACCCTCCCGGTCCGTCTACCCTTTCTAACACTCTGCAACCGGGGAGACTGCCTGTCAGGACAGTTGCCTCTGCAACAGGGGAGACTGCCTGTCAGGACTGTTGCCTCTGCAATCGGGGAGACAGCCTGTCAGGACAGCGCCTCTGCAACCAGGGAGACTGCCTGTCTAGACAGCGCCTCTGAAACCTGGGAGACTGCCTGTCGGGGACAGGACAGTGCCCCTGCAACCGGGGAGACTGCCTGTCAGGACAGTTGCCTCTGCAATCGGGGAGACAGCCTGTCAGGACAGCGCCTCTGCAACCAGGGAGACTGCCTGTCTGGACAGCGCCTCTGAAACCTGGGAGACTGTCTGACAGGACAGTGACTCTGAAACCTGTCAGAACAGTGTCTCTGCAACCGGGGAGACTGCCAGACAGGACAGTGCCTCTGCAACCGGGGATACTGCCTGACAGGACAGTGCCTCTGAAACCTGGGAGACTGCCTGTCAGGGACAGGACAGTGCCTCTGCAACCAGGGAGACTGCCTATCAGGACAGTGCCTCTGCAACCAGGGAGACTGCCAGACAAGACAGCGCCTCTGCAACCGGGGAGACTGCCTTACAGGACAGTGCCTCTGAAACCTGGGAAACTGCCTGTCAGGGACAGGACAGTGCCTCTGCAACCGGGGAGACTGCCTGTCAGGACAGTTGCCTCTGCAACAGGGGACACTGCCTGTCAGGACAGCGCCTCTGCAACCAGGGAGACTGCCTGTCTGGACAGCGCCTCTGAAACCTGAGAGACTGCCTGTCGGGTACAGGACAGTGCCTCTGCAACCGGGGAGACTGCCTGTCAGGACAGTTGCCTCTGCAATCGGGGAGACAGCCTGTCAGGACAGCGCCTCTGCAACCAGGGAGACTGCCTGTCTGGACAGCGCCTCTGAAACCTGGGAGACTGTCTGACAGAACTGTGACTCTGAAACCAGGGAGACTGCCTGTCTGGACAGCGCCTCTGAAACCTGGGAGACTGTCTGACAGGACAGTGACTCTGAAACCTGTCAGAACAGTGTCTCTGCAACCGGGGAGACTGCCAGACAGGACAGTGCCTCTGCAACCGGGGATACTGCCTGACAGGACAGTGCCTCTGAAACCTATGAGACTGCCTGTCAGGACAGAGCCTCTGAAACCTGGGAGACTGCCTGTCGGGGACAGGACAGTGCCCCTGCAACCGGGGAGACTGCCTGTCTGGACAGCGCCTCTGAAACCTGGGAGACTGTCTGACAGGACAGTGACTCTGAAACCAGGGAGACTGCCTGTCTGGACAGCGCCTCTGAAACCTGGGAGACTGTCTGACAGGACAGTGACTCTGAAACCAGGGAGACTGCCTGTCTGGACAGCACCTCTGAAACCTGGGAGACTGTCTGACAGGACAGTGACTCTGAAACCTGTCAGAACAGTGTCTCTGCAACCGGGGAGACTGCCAGACAGGACAGTGCCTCTGCAACCGGGGATACTGCCTGACAGGACAGTGCCTCTGAAACCTGGGAGACTGCCTGTCAGGGACAGGACAGTGCCTCTGCAACCAGGGAGACTGCCTATCAGGACAGTGCCTCTGCAACCAGGGAGACTGCCAGACAAGACAGCGCCTCTGCAACCGGGGAAACTGCCTTACAGGACAGTGCCTCTGAAACCTGGGAAACTGCCTGTCAGGGACAGGACAGTGCCTCTGCAACCGGGGAGACTGCCTGTCAGGACAGTTGCCTCTGCAACAGGGGAGACTGCCTGTCAGGACTGTTGCCTCTGCAATCGGGGAGACAGCCTGTCAGGACAGCGCCTCTGCAACCAGGGAGACTGCCTGTCTGGACAGCGCCTCTGAAACCTGGGAGACTGCCTGTCAGGGACAGGACAGTGCCACTGCAACCGGGGAGACTGCCTGTCAGGACAGTTGCCTCTGCAATCGGGGAGACAGCCTGTCAGGACAGCGCCTCTGCAACCAGGGAGACTGCCTGTCTGGACAGCGCCTCTGAAACCTGGGAGACTGTCTGACAGGACAGTGACTCTGAAACCTGTCAGAACAGTGTCTCTGCAACCGGAGAGACTGCCAGACAGGACAGTGCCTCTGCAACCGGGGATACTGCCTGACAGGACAGTGCCTCTGAAACCTATGAGACTGCCTGTCAGGACAGAGCCTCTGTAACCGGGAGACTGTCGGACTGTACAGTGCCTCTGCAACCTGGGAGACTGAGGACAGGACAGAGCCTCTGCAACCAGGGAGACTGCCTGTCTGGACAGCGCCTCTGAAACCTGGGAGACTGTCTGACAGGACTGTGACTCTGAAACCAGGGAGACTGCCTGTCTGGACAGCTCTTCTGAAACCTGGGAGACTGTCTGACAGGACAGTGACTCTGAAACCTATGAGACTGCCTGTCAGGACAGAGCCTCTGTAACCGGGAGAATGTCGGACTGGACAGTGCCTCTGCAACCTGGGAGACTGAGGACAGGACAGAGCCTCTGCAAATGTGGACACTGCCTGTCAGGACACTCCCTGACAGGACAGTGCCTCTGAAACCTGATAGGACAGTGTCTCTGCAACCAGGGACACTGTCAGGACAGTGCTTCTTAAACCTTGGAGACTGCCTGACAGGACCGTGCCTCTGCAACCTTGGAGACTGCCTGACAGGACCGTGCCTCTGCAACCGGGGAAACTGTCTGACATGACAGGAAACCTGGGAAGCTGCCTAAGAGGAGAGTGCCTCTGCAACCGGGGAGACTGCCTGTCAGGACACTGCCTCTGCAACCTGGGAGACTGCCAGATAGGACAGTGCCTCTGCAACCTGGGAGACTGCGGACAGGACAGTGCCTCTGACACTTGGGAGGCTGACTGTCAGAACAGCGCCTCTGCAACTGGGGAGACTGCTGACAGGACAGTGCCTCTACAAGCGGGGTGACTGCTTGTGAGGACAGTGCCTCTGCAGCCGGGGAGACTGCCTGTCGAGACAGTGCCTCTGCAACCGAGGAGACTGGCTGACAGGACAGCACCTCTGAGTGACCTGGAAAACTGAGGCAAAATCAATAGTGCATCGGACGCACCTCTGGACAATCCCAGAAGGACTTTGATGGTGTCAGTCTCGGATCAGACTCCGGCCTTCAGCCGCCTCTCAGTATAGACCCCATAATACCCTTTGTCCGAATGGCCCTTTTGTGGTACACGGCACCTATTACGAAGAGTAACCTATGATTTTAAAATGAATTAAAATCTGTATCCGAGCGCAGCATAAAATCTGCCTTATAAGGCAACACTTCCTCTTGAGCTGTATAGCAAAAAAGACTTAAATCATGGCAAACGCAGCCGCACTTTTAGTTTTGATACTGTTTAGACACACGTTTTGTGGAAGGGCGACCCAAACAATTTGCAACTTCGCTATAGTAAAGTAAATCATTCTAAAGATCGGGTCCTCTTAATCCCATTAAATCCTCACCCTTTAATGCGGTCCCTAAACTTGCAGATGTGGAAGGACGAGAGGGTCCCAGGGGCGTAGCGCAGGCCCCAGCAGTCCTTGCGGTGCATGGGGGCGACCTCATCTTTCACAGGACTTCCCCAGAGACGTTTTAAGGCCTGGGCAAAGTGAGCTCTCGCCCAGGGCCCCAGCCTTTCAGGGGGCCCCAGATAGAGCCAGCTCTGTTCGGCAGACTCCTGCCCTGATGACCTTGAATAATTCTTAAACAGATTGTTTTAAATACCGTTTTCTTTTAATTTATTTTAATGTGGGTGATGTGTGGGAGTCTATTGCAGACAGTTTGCAGAGAAATGTTTGATTCATTCAACATGCATAAAAAAGCTTCTTTTAGATCAAACCAGGACCTCGCATATGAGAAATGGGAGGGTGCCACAGAGATTATTTGCAGTAATGTTACTGAGCTGCTTCCGTGTTACAGTATTAAAAACACACATCACTATCCCTGAATAGTAGATGTAAACACATGTAGAATTTGGACGAGTGTGCCTGTGCAGTGTCAGGGACCTGGACAAAGAGGGCATGAAAGAGCTGAAACTGGATCATGAATTCAAAGCTGTTCCAAACAGGGCCCCCCAAAATAAGTTTGACCCAGGGCTCCCAAAATCCTTAAGATGTCCCTGCTCCCCTATCCAACCTAATGCATACATATATGTGTGTTACGGGGTCTCAGGGGCCCCTCGTGGGGTTTTGCTGGGATTCCCCGTGAGCCTGTGTTCGGCCACTGAGTGTTCTGTGTGCTGGATCACAGTACTGCCAGGGTGCCCTAACGGAGTTCCAGTGTAGAAGAGGGTAAATTCACCTATGTGTGATAACAACACACCATGGACACACAGGTACCGCTGTAACAATTATTGTATTAAAATTTTTTTTTTAAAAAATCGAACATGGCTCTGCTCTTTGAAGCTTGGCAAGCCTCTGCACTCTTAAACCCATAGTTGGTTATGGCTAGCTAGCATTATATAAAACTCAAAAATAAATAAATACTACAACCAGCAACATTATTTTGTGCTAATTAAGCAAATAGGTACACTAGGGTAGCCCTCTTATGGTCCATTTCTACCATTTTGACTCCTAAAACTTTTCGAATGTGATGAGTAAGATATATCTCGAAAACCCACTAATCCAACAATTTGCTGATTGTTTGTATCATTAATCTGTTTTTTTATGTGCTTTTACCACACCGTATTTTTTATTTAACGTGTTTAGTGAAATTAGGACCTTTTCATGGAAGGTTGGAGCCAGAAGTATGGATCAAACTCACTCATTTCCTTGATGGGTTGAACTGATGGGTCTTTTTTTTTTTATCCTTGTCACTATAAAAGAAATGAAAGGGAAAAAATTCCACAGTACGTAATACATATTTAACAACACATTTTTGTTGGAAGTTGCCTTTGGTCACCCTCTGTTTTAGGTAATTAAATACCAATGACGCGCAGAATTTGGTGGAGCGATGATCCATTGTTCTTCTGGGACCAACTACCCGGGTTCTTGTTTTTATGAATTCCCTGTATAATATTGGCGGGATGGAGGGCGCATTATACCACCCTCTATTGAAACTCCAAATTAAATACAGACTGCTTTTCTCAGGTAGCAGTCAGTGACCTCCCACCAATCGAACATTCGATCGATGGCGGTTGGGAGCGCCACGTTTGCGCTTACGCATTGGCTCCAGCAGGTATCTGGAGCGTCTGGCGCGAGCAGTGATGTGCCCATAGCAACAGCCAGTGGTAGCAGTAAGTCTGCGCCTTTGCTGCAAGCTTCCTGGCGCCCCCCAGAGCTATTAAACCTGGAAGAATTATTTTTAAAGAAGGCTGGAGAGAAATTGTAAATTATTCATATGACAACAGGCCAAGGCAGATCATTCCGGTCATCAAAGCTATTAATAAAAACAACTGGATGTCACAAGCCGCGGGAGGTGGCCTAGAAGACATGAAGGTCCCTCGGGGTTTGTGAGGGGTGGACGTCTTCATGCTTGAAGACATTATATGTCTGCGGTGAGGAGAAAGAGACCTGCTTCAGAGCACCTATCTAGCCTCTCCTCCGCTCTAGGGTCGTCTGCCATTTCCAACCACTCACTGAACACTGAGGTGTCGCAAAGTCTCTTAAAATGTGGGGGGTGACAGATCTTGCAACGAAAGCTGGTGGTGGAGACATGCCGTGTTTTCTTAAATCTTCCTCCCTTCGTCCTCACCTCCACTCTCTGCACCCAGCCCCATGCCTGCCTTCTCCCCTCCCCCCACCCCGCGCCTTGTCTGGGACTCTGCACTGATAGAAAATATTGATCAGATTTTAACAGTGCAGGCTGCAAACTGCAGGAGATTTCTGTTTAACCCCATCGGCACTGGAGGCGAGTCAGGCAGCCCCGGCTCGGCTGGGCGGGAGGGGGAATCTATTGTCTCGTGCCCTTGCCCATGGCAAATATTGACAACGTGGTGAGAAGCGAGAGCACAGCACACGCCTGTTTTTGTGGGTTATTTTAATTAACTATGTTGATTTATCTTGAAATCTGGTCAAAATAGTATATAAGCTAAGAAAATATCGTGCTGGATTAATGTACCTAATGCAGAAGTGTGGATTAAACTGAAAAGGCACACGTCCGAAACCTGCAGGAGCAATACCACCCTTTTAACATCTACGGCTGATGAAATGATGTTGTTGAGTCGCTTAATAAACCCACCAGGTAATTACAAAGGCACTAGGCTGAGAACTTGTGGTAGCAAGTGCTCCATTAAAAATAAGACTGCTCATCACGTATTTTAGTCTTGGTTGCGATAGGGCAGGGCATGCCTCAGATGAAGACCAAAGCATCCACGCATGAGGAGGACACACTTTCATCTGGCTTGTTTTTGCGACCCTGTTTAGTTGTACCTGCTGGCCCAGTTAGACAATCTACAATTCAAAAACGAACTAGAAAGTCCAATTCGAGGGAAATACTGTCTCCTTTGAGTCAAGTTGTTCAACTCTTGAAGAAAAAGGTTGGACCCAGCAGCCATGGATCCTGACTTCATAAAGACACACAGTTGTATAATGCAATGTCACCGCTTTTACAGAATGCTGTAAGAAGTCATCCTTTTATCCTTACAAAATACTTGCTTCCGTAGAAATATTTTTAAAAAATGATTAAAAAAAACGTGTTTCTGTTGGTGTTCCAACAAAGGGATCATTTTCTTGTCTGTGGTTGCGTTATCATTTTCGATGTTAATGTCGCGAAGCAATAGATCTGTTAATCATTGCTGACCACAGTGGACCATGGTACAGCAACAAAGAGAACTGTTGTCCGAATTAGAGATGCTGTTTACGACATGTAACCCTGTATTTATTTATTTTAATTTTATTTATTTTATTTGATGTTTTATATAGCGCGAACATGACCCGTTAGGGTATCAGAGCGCTTTACAGGGATAAACACGTTGCGTACAGTATAGGCTTGGGCAAAATACAAGGATGGGGTTAGGGAATTGACTACAGTGGGGCAAAAGTCAGAGCTATATACAATAAACAGTACAGTACCAAATAAGCAAGCGACATGTCAACAATAAAACAAGGGGAACAATTGATACATGGAGAGGGCCAAGCAATACAGGAGATTATGCACAGAAACATAGGCTATGAAAAGGCAGAATGCGCAATAAAGGAGAGTTATTGGAGGAATGGGCTCATTAGGAAGGTTGTCACTTCCTTTTTGAAACGCGACAAAGTAAGAATTCTTCTGATGGAGGGAGGAAGCGAGTTCCAGATTCTTGGTGCGGCCCCAGAGAACCCTCTGCAATATGTTTTTACATTGCGGAAGCAGGGTGGCTGGAGCACACGGTCTCTGGCGGACCGGGAGTTTCTGGTTCTCCCAGATATCACAATTTTCTGGGCAAGATACTTCAAGGTGTTCAGGTACAAGGCTTTGTGAGTGATGCAGGCCAGCTTGAGCTGGATTCTGCCTTCAAGAGGAAGCCAGTTCAAGGTCTTGTATCATTTTACAAGGTTACGTGTCGTAAACAGCATCGCTAATTCGGACAACAGTGGCAGTGTGATGTCGGAGAACATATCAAGGACGACTGACTGGTGTCATGTGGGATTGTCAATGTTTGGAAAGAGTATTGTAAGAACATTGCTACCACAATGCCAACAGGTGATGACCCGCACTGCTCCTTCTAAGGTGACCACTGGAAGTATTCACAATTTGGAGATTGTCCCCTTAGGATTCTGCGATGTTGAATATTTGGCATACTAAGGAGACCATATTTTGCAGAGATTTCAAATTCTATTGATTTACATTCAGGTGCGCTAACAAAAGGAATTGTATTTGTCTGGTCAAGCCCTTTCCTGGACCTGCATCATCTCGTCCACTGCAGGGGCCTGTGTTTGACCTCATAGTCACAGGTTCAAATCCTGGCGGGTCCACTCAGCCTTTCATCCATCTGAGGGCCATAAAATGAGTACCATTGAGTTGGGTAACAAGAACCATCTGTTATTCAGCGGCAAGATGCCTACGGGTGACGTGCGCTTTACAAATACACGTTATGTTATGTTTTGTCACTGAGCTCAGTTATCTCCAAGTACATTGGGCCTCCCTTTTTTCACGCCATTCATCTGGAAATAGGAAGTTATCAGAGCTTTGAAGCCCTCAGGTTCTAAAATACGCATTTTTACTTTTACGAAATGTACAAATTGCTGGCTTGAAAATTGTATTCCAGGAAACGGAGGAGCATGAAGCTATGCCGCTATGGCATCTTTCGTTTCATTCCCTACGTGTGAAGGCGTCAGGCAATCAAATACCAACAGAAAACACATATAGTCAACTGATGGTCTTCTGAGGTCACATGAACGGGCACCAAGGTGGAGAGTGCCTTATGATGCCATAACAATGCTTGTTAGTTCTATCCAATTTCGGAAAGCATGACATCACATTGTGATACCTTCTGTAGCCTTTACCACTCTGAGAGAGCACCAGCTTGATATCTCACCAAGTTCTTTGCACATTGAGGATCTTATTGTTTGGGGGTCCCCCAAGAAGCTGGTCACTGTTTGCGCCTTAAACAAGCCTAAGGCTAATTGCAGACCCCGCTCTGTCTTGAGAAAGCATCCATGTACCCTTCCGAAGCCTCCTATGTTTCGGTTTGTGCCCCTGACGCCCCAGGTGTGAAGCGCAATATGACCTATGCGCCTTCTCCACTCAGGAGTCTGCCATTGCATGATAACAAATGTAAGTAGCACACTGGTCTTTGCCAAGCCTAAATCTGCTCTGTGTGTTTTAATACCTCGTTCTTGAATTGCGACTAATTTATTAATTTGACTGTGCCAAGTACCGTGGACGTGTAGATGTGGTGGTTAACCACAATTCTTCGAAATGAATAAAACTGTGAGAAAAGATTTCTTTTTCATTTTCAATTTTGGGTTGCCCTTTAATGCTGGCAGGCTTCCTTCCTTTGCACCCTTCTTTTCACTTTGCATCATGCTTCTATGTTTAGCTGTCTATAATGATGTACAATAATCGAGGGTTATAAATGTGCACAGATGCATCTTGCAATGTAAACATTATGTAAACTATATTGTAGTCCTACCATTCCAAATATATCTCTGTAAACAAATTTTGAAACTCGAGTTGTTTGCATGATTGAAGCATGTAGGCCTTGCAGTTGGTAACTGGTAATTTCGCCTTCACCCACCCAAACCCAGACATTAATATTTTCTAAGTGTGGAAAGGAGTTTGTTGCATGCAATAAATAACCCTGCCCTTTCATACACTAATGGAAACATTATTAGTCTTACAGCAGTTGTCTGTTATGATGAATTTGTTAATCAAAGATCAATTTAGAAATTATGTGAATTGTGATCTACTGTTTGACATTTTTCAGTATTTTTAACAATGTTTTTGTAGTTGATATGGTTTTACAAACCATAAATTAACTTTAAATTGAAATCAAATGAAAATGAGGTTATCCACCGAGAGTGCTATGCTAGTATATGTTCATAATCCAAGAAATCAACTGACTTTCACATTCGTTATTTATGCATCGGCTACAAAAGTATATACAGCCTCCTTCTTCTCGCCCTTGTCAGTTTCCATCTTTCACTTGGCTCTTTGAGCTCCTGCTCACCAATTTTCCTTGTTGATACTTGTCCACATCTTGCCTCTGCTAATTCTCCTTTGACTGCTCACTCTTTTGGAATCCTTTCTCAATTACTCTACTCCCTTCCTAATCTGAAGTCCTAACAAATCATGGCAAAGCCGATAGGTGTCACCTTCGGGACGTATTAGCTTTGTCAATGATTTTTAGTGAATTTTGTACAACTTCCCCAATGTTATGCAGCATGGCGAAAAAGTAAACAGTCAACAAAAGGCGCTATGACACATCCTCCTGTCTCATTTTGTAGAAGCTTGTAACCAGGGCCGGACTGACAACCCAAGCAGCCCTGGCAATTGTCGGACCAAACCGGTGTGTACAAGTGTCAGGCACTGCTGCTGCTGCTTCTGTTACTGGAGGCCGATATTGCAGCACCGATCCAAAGCCTCCCCCCAGGAACAAAAGCGGCCCATGCCGCTGCAAAACCGGCCCTCACCCTTCCAACCTCCCAGGAAAGTGCCCAATGCCCGCTACAGCCAGTCCGGCCCTGCTCGAAACACACATTCACGAGTGTACAAAATGACTAAGAAGTTTATTTTCCTTATTTTAAATTTGAAAAAGCGCAAAAGTATTTTTGGGAGGCAAAAGTGGGGGGGGGGGAGGGGGGGGAGGCAGCATCACGGAGGGTTTGGGTGCAGAAGGAAGCAGTATGGTGGCAAAAGCGACAGTTGAGCGTGAGTAGGGGAAAGCAAGACGGCGGTCACGGTGGGAGCAACCTGGGAGAAAGAAAGAAACCTAGAGTGCGGGTGAATGAGAAACATATCGGACTAGAAAGAGGAACCTGTAGCTGCTGGCGGAAACATACGGACAAGAAAGCAAAGCAGGGGAGAAGTCCACGAAGGCAAGTGCAATACCAGTGCCGTCTTAACGCATGGGCATGCTGGGCAGTTGCCCGTGGGCCCCATGAGCATAGGGGCCCCATGCAGACCAGAATTTAACACAAATATTCCATAAACATTTTTATTCCTGTGAGTGGTTGTGTAGGCAGGGCCCAGTGCACTACTTTGCCCTGCGGCCTATAATGCAGTTAAGACGGCTCTGTGCAACACAGAGGGGATGAGGACAAGCGCGTCGTCGCTGAGTGAGCAACACAGAGCTCTTTGGAGTGGGGAAGAGCAGTACAGGAGGGAGACATGTGGAAAGCAAATGCATTCTTGTGGACTTGCTTAAGAAAAAGAGGAGTGCGTCAAAGGGAGGAATTAAACCCAAACAAGCCAACTAATTGAAAAACATAGTGACAATAAAGCCAACCAGTGGTAAGCAGTGGGCGGGTTCTAAGCCTGCTGTAAGCTGACCATAGGTGTTTTTACAAACTGGCAGTTTGCATGGCCTGGAAGGCGAGACCTAAAAATGCATCCCAGGCTTGCCCTGTGCCAGCCCTTTCTCTTCCTTTGGCCCTTTTTATGTTTTTCAATAGTGTATCATCCTTTTTTATCATAACGTGTAAGGTATGTAAATCCCCGTGGTGTAAAGCTCTCTGTAAATCTAAAATCGATCAATAGTGGATGCAACTAAATGCGCAATGACATTCACTTTTTTCCATTTAGTAGCTGTGTGTCTGTGAATATGTGTTCTATTTTAAGTCGGTGGCGAGGCATTGCGGCAAACTTTCTCATCCTGGGATGACGTTTATTCCAATGCAGGACACGTACGTTGTTAATTTCTATTTTCTTAGAAAATGTATTACCTTTTTTACTTCACTTCATTTTCCTCCTTTCATTTTTTTTTCCTGCAAAATGTGGTTTGTTATTACTGTTTTTCGAAACTCCTGTTTCTTCCACTTTTTATCTTCCCTAGCCTCTGCTGTTTTTTCTGCGCTGGTCTGTCTTTTTCCTCATGTGGCCATACGTTTTGGTTGCATTTCTTGCACTTTTTAAATATTGAATTTCAAGTTTTTCAACAACTGTTTTTAAAAATTTGTTTTTACTTTTATGTTTCTTAAAATGGAGGAGGTACCTTACTCCCGGTTGCCCTCCCCCTTCTCTCCTGTTAGCTTTCCACACAACTGTGTCATTTTCATCCTCAGACTATACATGTAATCTTCCTGTTTGTATGAGCATTAATAGTTGGGAGTAACCAGATTTTTAACATGTTTTTAGAAGTATCACTTTCAAAGTATTTTATAAGACCGCGCTACAGTCTAAACATTCCAGCACGACAGCTGTTTTTGGGGTTGACCCACAATACAAAAATAGCACGACAGAAGCATCACTGTGTAGGTTGATATGGAGAGATCACCACTCCTCGAACATTTTTGTCTTTGGGAGCAATGGAATAATGGGGCAAAGATCCGCGTATCTTTTGCGCATGGGTGTCAATTGACAAAAATAAAAGGTGTATCATAACCCCCAATGACATTGGAGGGTTGAACCCTTGCCTCAACCTTCACTCATAACAATCTCCTTTTTATTTTCTTGTTATTCTACTTTCTTCATAACCCTGATACCAAGAGTGGTAAAGGCAGTGACACGAATATGAAATGGCAGGCCAGACACTGCAGCTCCTGGTCTTTGCTCAGCAAACTGACTTCAGTCAAATATTGGCCAGATACCAACCTTTGCGTTCATACAGGAAGGAGGTTTGAAGGTTTCTGTTGTCAGCTTTCTGCCACTGCATTCCTCCTGGGGCTGATGACAGGAGACGGTGCTTAATTTGAGCAGGTGGTATCAGGAGCTCGGCACCAGCACTTAATTGTCAACACCGGCACTTGCACAAGGTGGTGCTGTTTGGCTAATTTAGAGATGACCACAACAACACTTAATTATTAATTCAATATACATTATAAATAAGGCTCCCTGTTTTCCATTTTTACTGATTTTTACAGATAAATACAGACAGAAAACATTAATTTTCTTGTCTGTATTTACTTTTAAGTATGGATAAAAAACGGAAATTGGGTTGCTTTGTGAGTACTTCGAAATACTCTCTGCCATA
This sequence comes from Triturus cristatus, assembly GCF_964204655.1. Lineage (NCBI taxonomy): Eukaryota > Metazoa > Chordata > Amphibia > Caudata > Salamandridae > Triturus > Triturus cristatus. The sequence goes on along the minus strand of NC_140595.1, from coordinate 98,310,284 downwards.
ACTGCCAGGCCAATAGATTTGTGGATTGATAGATAAGGGGGTTAAAAAGAAAGGGATTTTAGTTTAGAGGCTTTAACAGCAGTAGATATGCACAAGGTTGGTACTGAAATTTGCATATATTCGTATAAGTGCACTGATTTATCTTATGCAGTTGTTCACAGCACTGAAACCTGGCAGATATCCAAGCACAAGTGCATATTTGTCGGTTAAATAAATGTGGAAATATACTAATTTCAGCTTAATTTTTCCACGAAACCCAAAATAAATATGGATAAATACAGACGGAAATGGCAAAAAAAAAAAAATACCCTAAAACCGGAACCCCTAATTATAAATTAATATTACCTGCCGCCCAAGCCATTCTTTTTGCTTTGGGAGTCTGAAATAGTCTGAATTGTCACACTTGTAGGAGTGTGATGGTTAGTAGTTGTGTTGTTACTATCATTGGCAGCATAACAGGGGAAATGTGTGGTGCAAGCTGCAGTGGCCTCCTGAGGAGAGCCCTGGCACTTATGTTATGTTATGTTATGTTATGTTATCAGAGTTTTGTAGAGCGCTCAGCTACTCAGGCAGAGTGTCCCGGCGCTAACAGACCCTTGACCACAAAGCATCTACAGGGGGGAGGACTTACATGCCGAAAAGCCAAGTTTTGAGCTTCTTTCTAAAGGTCGTCAAGTTAGCACACTTTCTTAACGCCAGAGGGAGGGAATTCCATGCAAGTGGCGCAAGGTGTTTAAAGGAACGCCCTCCGATCCGGGCACGCCTGGTTGCCGGGACCACAGTGAGGGACAATGCCGCAGAGCGCAGTGATCTGGTGGGTTGATAAAAACTGATCCTCTTTCTCAAATAGAGGGGGCCAATGCCATGAAGTGTTTTAAATGTCATGGTAAGTGTCTTAAATTCAATACGCTTCGCAATAGGGAGCCAGTGCAGGGATTGCAGTAGTCCCGTGGCATGGGAGCGATGGCTGAGGCCGAAAATAGCTCGTGCAGCCGAATTCTGCACGACTTGTAGGCGCGAGAGAAGGCACTTAGGGAGACCCAGGTACAGGACATTGGCGTAGTCCAGCCTGGAGCCTATCAAGGCCTGCACCGTGATCTTCCTGTGAGCAAGAGATAGAACAGGAAGAAATTTTCTTAGCATTTTTAAAATGCCAAAGCATTGGCCAACTAGACTCTGGATCTGCGGTTTTAATGTGAGACAATTGTCCAGCTTAACGCCGAGATTTTTGGCCACCGAGGCCACATCCGCAGGGGGAAACATGTCAGCAGGCCACCAAGATCTCCAACACGGATCGGGGGGGCACCCAAAGAAAAGAACCTCCGATTTATCAGAGTTGCATTTTAGTTGATTGCAATGGAACCATGTAAAGACCGCGGCCAAGCAACTCTTAATGCGGTCTCCATTGAAATCCAAATTTTTGCTGCATGTGAAAAGAAGCTGAGTGTCATCGGCGTAAGAGACAATCTGGGCTCCAAAGGACTCGACCAGTGCAGCCAGAGGGGACATATAAATATTGAAGAGGATCGGACTAAGTATGGATCCTTGAGGAACTCCTACTTCCAGAGGCGGCACTGTCGCCGAGTGCGGAGGTGCCCAGACTGTCTGTTGGCGGTTGGTCAGAAAAGACTTAAACCATTTAAACACCGTACCTCCAACCCCGATCTCCCCAAGACGGGTCAAAAGGCGGTCATGAGGGACGGTGTCAAACGCCGCCGAGAGATCAAGTAACACCAACAGTGCTTTTCCCCCAGAATCCTGAACTTCTTTGATGGCCTCCACCACCTCTAACAGAGCAGTCTCAGTGCTCATGTTCGTACGGAAGCCGGATTGGGTGTGGTGTAAGAGGCCGTGGGCCTCCACGAAGTGAGAAAGGACAGACTGAACGTGCTTTTCTGTCACTTTGGCCAAAGCGGGGAGTAAAGAAATAGGTCGATAGTTGGCAAGGACATCCTGATCCAATGATGGTTTTTTCAGGAGCGGAATGATCATTGCCTGTTTCCAGGCAGACGGCACAGTCCCCGTAAGCAATGAACAATTTAGAATGGGGTTCACCAGGGGGTTGATAGCACAGGCTATTTTAGCTAAAAACTTTGCGGGACATGGGTCCAGAGGAGAACCAGATCTTATTTTAGCAAGGAGTTCCAATGAAGATTGGAATGTAATCGGTGGGAAGCTCTCTAGACTAGGATTAACCAGGTCCGAGGTAGCGGCATTAGTTTCAGGCCCAAGAGCTCCTCCCCGTGCGAGAGCAGAGAAGGTAGCCTGAATGCTTTTAATTTTATCCGCAAAAAAACTTGCTAATTGCCGAACCCAAGGTTCAGAGAAAGAGCGTCTGGGTGTAATAGCCATTGGAGAGGTAAATTCTTTCACAATTGTGAAGATTTCTTTGCTGGTGTTAGCCGCCTCCTCAATCCGATGAGCGAAATAAGTTTTTTTGGCTAGAAGAATATCCTTATGATAGGCCCTGGCGCACCTTCTGTATGTCTCCTTCAGCGTATCCAGATACTTTGCTCGCCAAGCTCTTTCTGCTTTTTTACAGAGCCTTCTGCTCGAGTTAAGCGCAGGTGTAAACCATGGGGCAGATGTACGTTGGGATTTTTTAGCCAACTGCCTAGGCGGGGCTAACGCCTCAAGGCAGCGTACAAGCCACTCTTGGAAGCACACAAGGTCCGATTCTAGATTGCCCGTGAGAGGGCAAGGGTGGGTTAGTTGATACTGGTTAATCATTTCCACGGTTACTAAGTGGAAAGGACGCGACCACAGAGCTGGACACCCCGCCCCTCTGCTGGTCTTACTGGCTTGTGCCTGGATATTAAAAACCACCAAAAAATGGTCGGACCATAACACTGGGAGAGGGGGCACAACTGTCACCAAGGTGGTGGAAAAAATCTGATCCAGGGTGTGTCCTTTATTGTGGGTGGGCAGCATGACATAGGGAAAAAGGCCTAATGGGCTAGTAATATCAAGAATTTTGATAGTATCAGACGCCTCCGTCTTATCAAAGTGAATATTAAAATCACCCAGGAGCATAAAATGCTTAAATTGAACGGACATGCCTGAGATCACAGCGTCCAGCTCCTCATTAAAAGATCCGACCGGGCCAGGGGGTCTATAGACCAAGAGACCAGCGCAAGATTGGCCTGGGGAGAGTGTAAGACAGAAGCCTAGTGTTTCCGCCCCTCGAATGTCGTCAGTAGGTATAATAGAACACTCAAAGCGTCTGTCTATTACCAAAGCCACTCCTCCCCCTTTGCCTGTGCTCCGGTCCTTCCTTAATATGAAATAGTTTGCAGGCAGCGCATTGGCTATATCTGGGCTAGATGCTTCGCCAAGCCATGTTTCTGTGAGGAACAGGCAGGCGGGCTTAGCATCCGCAAGGAAGTTAAATATGTCCAGAGCATGTTTGCTCATAGACCGTGTGTTCAAAAGGGCACAGCTGAAGGAACGGGCTGCAGAGGCCAGCTCTGTTGATGCGATTCTAGGTTGGCTAGAATTTGCACTCTCAGTATCCGTCGAACTACCCCTCAGTGACCAACCACAGCTAGAGCTATGATGACTGGTCCGAGTAGCAGGGTCAAAGGTACTGCACCCGCTGTCACTGTGCTGTCCAAGAGCTAAGAGCTGATGGGCGGAGTATACTAAGGTATGCTCATGTTGTCGACTCTCTAATACCCGGCCCCGCCCGCCTCCATCCGCCTCCGGGACGCTGACGGGCGCAGACGGGCTTTCCTTAGGCGCTCCTTCGGCGCGGGAAAGGCGCTCCCGCTGAACGCGTCCGCTGCGCGGAGGCATCCCCGTATCACTTTATAGCTCCCGCCCGTGAGGCAGCAAGCCTAGTCCACGGACTGGCAAGCCTGCCTCACCCAATATGGCCGCGGTGCGAGCGTCCAACCCGATTCACGAGTCGGCAATGCAGGGGACGCCCGGGCAGCGCGGAGGAAGAAAGGAAGGCGTGGGACCAGGGACGAGACCCCTGGAGCACCAACGAGATACTCCAGAGCCCCTCCGGTAAGAGCCGAGATCCCCTGCCACAATAAGAAGTACAGAGAGAGTGTCTCCCGGCTTTCCGCCTCAGGAGAAAGGGGGCAAAGTGCAAAGTGCAGAGGACGCTAGTACAGATACAGATATAGAGAAATACAAAACCATACAGTGAGTTAAAAATTGATTAAAAGCACTAAAAACAGTAAAAGCGGCGCGCAGTTTGTGCAAAATAGGCAAATAGGCGATATTATGCAAATAGGAAAGAATAAGCTATGTTCTGCCACGCGAGGCTCAGGACCGAAGGCAGCCGCCCCGGGAGTCTCTATGGCAAAGGTCTGATGTCTTATGAGGTCTTATGTTTTTAATAAAGTAAGCACTGCCAGGAGGGGACATTTGCAGCCCTCACTCCCCAGAGGCCTGGAACAAGAGTGAGATCAAAATAGCCCTCACTAAATGCAAGATGGGTGCCACATCAGCCCTCGTTTGCCACCTAGTAGGGGCACCCTACAAGAATCAAATATGCAGGGTGATGCCACAACAGTCTTCACCAGCAGAATGCTAGAGCAACAGCACTAGGATTATATCAAAAATAGCCCAGGATACTACCATGGAATCAGCAGCACAAAACAGATCTCCCTAAAGCAGACACCAGAGGGACACATTTTTGTACCAACCTGGCACTAATATGATAGCAAACCCAATTGTATAGCTTTCACTGCCCGTTTAGCATATGGTGGTGTGAATCGGAGGATGTTAACGTAGTATCAGTTAACATAGTCCTGTTGTTTAAGCAATTGAGTGTATACACTTATAAAATATATATATATATATATATGTAGAGAGAGAGTAATATATAAAGCTATTATTGTGTAAAACAGAATATATATGCAAAAAAGAAGCAGGGGACTATGGGTAGTTCCAAAGATTATGTGGAGAGTAGCTCCTTTATATGGGGCACCGTACACCACCACTGACACTCTGAAATTGCTCACCTCAAATATCTGTTTCTCTAGCAGAAAAGCAGCTACTCTCTACCTAAACTTGGGAACAACCCTTAGTTCCCTGCTTCCCCTTTTGCATAATGTATGCAGCACTCTAATCCTGAAAAGGTATTGTCTTAACTTATACTGGATGCTTCCTTGTGTCTGTTCAAAGCTATACCTCTCTGATGAGCTCTAATTAGAGCGAAACTCGTGTCAGGTGTTGCGTTTATTCATTCCTGGTTGGCTTGAAAAGTATTTTACCAGTCCAAAGATGCAATACTGTGCCTGGAGCAGTAAAAGGCGTTTGTCATTTTCATCTCTGCGTGGATGGCACTGTGCTAATCCTATGCCTAAAGACTTTGTTGTAAAAATGACAAAAGGCTTTGTCACTCTCTACCTCGGTGTGGATGGCACTGTGCTAATCATATCCTTAAATGCTTTGCAAGAGAAAGACATTAGAGGTGAGCAGATTCATATAAAGGCGCTGCTCTCCACGTAAAACTTGGAAACTACCCAGAGTTCCCTGCTTCCTTTTTTTTGCATAATTTGTGCTGCACTCAAAGCGTGAAAGACTATCTATCTATCTATCTATCTATCTATCTATCTATCTATCTATCTATCTATCTATCTATCTATCTATCTATCTATCTATCTATCTATCTATCTATCTATCTATCTATCTATCTATCCTTCAGGGAGCAAATAAGTGTGGTCCTAATATAGTGCAGCACCCTGCTGTCCTTGCTTTTTTGTGACAATAAATATGTATTGTTTTTCTTGAATTGTGCACTGGGAACATATTTTGTCCTTGGTCATTAAAAAGCAATACCAAGCCACCACATCAAAACTAATCAGTTGCAGGCTAGCATCCTACTTGTTGGGGTACTTCTTTACTATCCTTAGGCTTGTGAAATTTTACAAGTCTGCCTTTGTTTTCTGATAGCGTACTGAAGCTATTTTACTATGAGCCTGGTTGATGGAAACTATTTAGGTTCGTTCCAAGTAATGGACAAATGTTGCCTTGTGTTTCATTTGTATTTCTCATTGTCTTTCTTTATTGTGGCGTTTTTTATGATTTCTTCTGTTTTTTTTCGTTTTGTACTGTTTCTTTTTAACATTTGTTTTGTCAGTCATGTCTCCTTATGTTAATCTTCCTTTCCTCAACCTTTTCTCAGATGTGGGCATGGTCGTACATTGTGCCAGCATGGCTGAAGGCAGTGCCTGCCACTGTACATGCTGAGGGTTATATCTGTCGCGCTGATATGAACTGCAGAGTCAGTCCCCGCTGGACCATATCTAGTGTTTCCCTCTTCTCCTGATGGCATACTCGCTGCCCTTCGCTGTGTTAGTTTGGCTGATGACTGCATCTGACTGACCTCTTCTCTCTCTTTAGACTTGAAGGTATTCCTCCCAATCCCTCAACTGCTGCCCTTTTTTGAGGCACTAAGAGCTAAGTTCAAATTCCTTTGCTCCCTTCTTGTCCCTGGAGCTTAAGGCAGGACCCACCGTCCTGCTTTTGGTTTAGATCACCAACAGTTATACCTTCATCCTTCTAGTCTTCCAGTAGAGCTCCTAAGAGTGGCCACTGTCCTAATGAATTCTCATTGAGCTGATAGCATTTTCATTTGCTTTTCTTTGTACCCCCATGCAGATTAAAGGCAGAGACTTTTCAGGCCTCTGGTTCACATAAAGCTCATGGAAAGTCTCCTCCGCCCTTCTTCATATCTGTAGAGCTGAAAGTGCTAGCCCCTGCCCTCGGTCGGAAGCGTAGACTTGAGGGCCCTGCCGAATGTTCCTCTTTGTGCCCTCAGAGCATACATGCTGACTCCCTGTGTGTCTACAGAGCTGAGGGCAACAGCTGCTGTCCTAAACCTTGGTAGATGTTGGCAGCAGACCGGCTGTAGGTTGTAGCCAGAACGCGAGAGGCCTCCTAAAGCTCCTCTGCCTATGAAACAAATGCTTATAATGAGAGCAAATTGGATGCTAAATTGGTTGTGAATCAGCCGCTGACACACGTTCCTTCGCCTTTTAAACCAATGAGAGTTGCCATAGTAATGATCAGGGGAAGCCACGGGGCTCGATTGATCCAGTGACAACTTCATCGAGGTGGTGATTTGTGCGTCAGCTGCTAACCGGCACGGTGGATGGGATTCTAGAAGAGGAGCGCTTTAAGGGGTGAACGACCACACATAGATGGCTATATCTCGTCTGTTATTGGAATTGCGAACGGAAGTAGATACATAGGGTTGTCGGATGCAAGCTGGAGGACGCAATTGTGTAAATTGACTTCTCGCCTTATTAGTAGGTTACATTTTTGTAACGACAGGCGGCAATACCCTACCAGAGTTAAGATATTTAAGTAATCAGTGGGAAAAAAATCTGTTATATGCTTGTTATAAACAAAAATACTACATTTTTAACATTGCAAAATCACAAACCGGCCTTTCGAACCATGCTTGGCTTATTATCAACAGATACAAAGAACGTTGTCCACAAAAATATTTAGGTGTGCCCTATCCAGAATTTTACTAACTATAGCTAATGCATCTGCGGTTTGGGCAAATACCAACATTCGGCTTTTTACTGTCATGGGAGTCAAAACCGATTCCTAATGAATGCAGGCTTTTTCAAAATAAACCTGAGACATTGATACAAAAGGTCTCTACCAGCCTAGCGTTAATAGGAGAACGGAAACAATGGCTAGGGACATCTTTTATCTTGCATAAATCGGCTTCTGTCGCCATGCGGTCATCTTATGCCTTAAGGGCGAGCACCCTCAGCTAGTAGCAAGGTTTATCGAATATATGACAGGTGCAGAACAGCTCTTAAACAACCTACAGTAATAGTCTATTCTAACTACTTGATGTATGTGTGATTTCTACTATAAAGTACAAGGCACATTTTGAAACTGTTCCCAGTACCTTTAGTTTAAATCTAACCTAGTCGTTTGCAAATCTCTCTTACGAGTATCTTTCACAGTGCATACATTCTCTGTGCAGGCCAACCAAATTAGTGTTTTAAGCTTTGTATAATATTTTAAGATTAAAAGGTTATGCCTTTCACTCCAGAGCCAGTCACATGCAGATGTTAAATATGCTGCTATGTTAGCTCTTCTATTGCTTTCCTAAATGTATTTTAACGAATATACATAAGGTTTTAGATTGACTAGCCTGCACCTTTTCTGACACTCTGCTGTTATATGTGGTTTTACTTAATTCTGTATCTTTTTTGCTCTGAAATAATATATTAATTGCAATTCTTTGCTATCAACTGAATGGTTTTAAATAACTGAAATACATTTCTGATTCTGAAATATATTTAAGTGAGTTCTCAATGTACAGTGATCAATAATGCAGCCTTCAAAACACTCAACACAAACCTACTGAGGCAAAAGAACACCAGAACCTGGTTTTACATGTTGAAAGACATCTTGGTATGCTACTCATAGAGTCTCTTTGAGGTTGTTGTTGTTTTTTTTTTTTTTTTTTTGCATTCACATCGCTTCCCAGCCAAAAGCCCTTTATTATTATTCTGGTATTGATATAATCAGAAAATGAGAACATGTTCTTTATTACTGGGTTGTATTTGCTCTCTCCCCTGATGATTGCGCTGGGTTTTCTTCAGCTGATTTTTTTTGTTAAGAAGAGCCTTCCTCTAATGTTCCTACACATCTTAAATGTTCCATATTTCATGATGAGTGCCTACAATCCTTTTCCTAAGGACTGATTCACTTTCATCTATGACCTTCCTAGCAATCGAGCAAGAAGTTTATGTTTTGTCTCATGGATGACCAAATAAGTTTAATTCATCATGTTTTTTTATTGCACGTAATACTTGTAATATCATGAGCAGAGTCTCTGTAACATCATGCTCTCACTTGAAGAAGTGGATGTAGAGAATGTGCCTTTAACAGTAAAACTGCAGAGTGTGGATTGCTTACTTAGTACAGTTTTCTGCCATTTTCTACTTTACATAATTTTAGGACAGCATAGACATGTCCAAGAACAAATCCCATGCTGGTCATAACCTGTAGCAGTGTCCAAAACCATCCCACTTCCACTCAGTATGCTAAATGTTAAAGCCATTTGTAAATTATCATGGAAGGTCAAAGCAACAGAAACCCACAACCAATCTAAAGGTCAGACACCTTTGATACCTTCCCCTTCTTTCGCTTTCTGTCTCCCTTGCTGTGATCCATCGAGTTAGCCAATACGGTACTGCGAGGACTTCAAAGAAGACCCCACAGTTGACCAAATATTAATTCTGAAACAGACTATTGCATTACTGCCAACTCTTCACATGTCATGGGTTACCTTTTAGACCATCCTGTTTGTGTAGTACACAGCTGCGCATCGAAAACGTTGTCAACTAAAATGCCGGGATTGTTTGGAGGTGACCCTTATGACTTAAAGCGATAGGCAGCACCGCTTATATATCCTTGGCAGATCCTTCTGCTACTCATTGTCCAACTACAACATTATGGACACTTAGCAGAATCATCAAACGTAATGTTTGTTCCCTCGATTCATACAGGATTCATGCATGCGGAAACAGCTGCTCGACGTGATGTGCTGGAAAACAATGGTCAATCCATGAAAAACAGCCCTTCCTGGGTGCTGAAACTCCTGCCTGTTTTATAAGTTTAGAAACATCATCTCATTAAATGCAGGAACAGCTCAATGTGTTATAAGAGTGGAAATTGCTCTTTTGCTCTGGTATTGCTGGAACAAATCTAAAATAATTTTAAATATCCAATGTTATAATCCAAAATCCACATTCTTTTTGGCCTTGTGAACCAGAAATGATGTCTTAGATCTATTCACTGCATAAGAATAGAAACATATAGGCCAGGAATCTCCCGTCTGTAAAGAAAAATGCTACTAATGTTCAATGAAATTTTTCCAGAGCAACTAACACAAATGTTGCTTCCCTCCCCTGAGTTGTTATTGCTTACCCCTCCATCCTGCATTGTTGTTGCTTGCCCCGTCCCTCCATCATTGCAGTTGTTGCTTGCCCCATCCCTCATGCCCCTCCTTTGTCGTTGTTGCTTGCCTCGTCCCTTCCGCCCCTCCTGTGTTTATCTTGCTGTTGCTTGCCCCCTCCATTCCTTTCGACCTGTTATTGCTTGCCCCATCCCTGTCGCCCACCTTCCTAGTTGTTGTTGCTTGCCCACGTCCCTCTCCGCTCTTTCAGCTTTGTTGATGCTTGCCTCGCCCCTCTTCATTGTTGTTCCTTGCAGTATAACTTGTTTTTTGCCATGAACTGCACCCTGAGGGCAGCACTTGCTCCCACTGAAATTTGCAACTTTTCAGCTCTTCCTAAAAGTAGTTGGTGAACTTACCCCATATATTTTAGGAGTGGAGTTAGAATAGTAAATACACCTCCTGGAATATTTGGGGGAAAGTTGCTCTTTCCCCAAATATTCTAGGAGTGGAATTAGAATAGTAAATACGCTTCCTGAAATATTTGGGGGAAAGTTGACCTTTCAATGTCTACCACACCACTGCTGACCTGAGGGCACAGTGCAGGGCAGAAAACACGAACAAGCCTTGCATCCCCATCCCTCCCACCTTGTGTTGCTTGTCCCCTCCTCACCCACCCTGTGTTTCTTGTCCCCTCCTCACCCACCCTGTGTTTCTTGTCCCCCCCCTCACCGACCCTGTGTTGCTTGCCCCCTGCTCACCCACCCTGTGTTGCTTGCACCCTCTTCTCCCACCCTGTGTTGTTTGCCCCCTCCTCACCCACCATGTGTTGCTTGCCCCCTTACTTCTACCCCACTCCCATGCTGCCAAGAAAAAAAAGTACCCTGAATCGGCCACTGCTGTCGGAGTCATAACACTTTTTTTCTTTCAGCCGAGCTGCTGTACAACATGGCAAAAAGACATTGACAAAGCTAATAGCTCTTGTGTATGGAACTTAACTTGGATCAATGTACAATCTTGCCAATAAAATGGCAAAGAATGGGCTGCTTATTCTCCAAAACCAGAGTGTGGCAGGAACTGAACATTGTTTATCATTAAGAATGGAACAGGAGCAGTCAAACAAATCAAACTTAATTCTAAAGTGAAACCAACAGACTACTGAACAAGACCTTAATCATGCTATGACTTCTTGGGCTACTAGCCCAAAGCAGAAGAGGCCGGTGAAGCGACCTAAAGCGCTGAGGCCAAGCCAGTAGCACACACTACAAGAACGAATTTACAGAACATAAATAGCATAAACATATATCATATTAATGAACATAATATCTACATAGAATGGATCTAAACAATTTTGTTGAAAATAAACAAACTATCCCCTGCTAATCGAAATGTTGGCTCGTGGCAGCGAGTCAAAAACATCCAAAACTGTGTCGGCAGGTGAGAGAAGGCCTACCGTGCAGCTCTGCGCTCACCGCCAGACTATCAGACAGCCAATGGCTTTCATAGAGCTGACACTTGACAGCGTCTGGAGAATTCCACTACTGTTTTCTTTCTTCTAGCTTTTTTCTGATCAATTATTTATTGTGATACTTGCTCCACCGTTTTGACATGTGTTTTTGTTTTTTAAGTGAAATTCTCCATGGGTTTTCTACGAGTAGATGTTTGGGTTAGCTTACAAAGCACCCACTTTAATCACGAAAAATATATTCCACACAAAATCACATTTAGCAAAGCATAGCACATGGAAAGAATTGCCAAGTAACAAGGATTAGGGTTTAGGTCTGGTACGATGAAAACATTACGCTGGGGGTTCGAGTTTGTAGTTTAGTTTGTATTATTTTCGGTGCTTTGTAATCATGTCGTTTTCCATGCTTTAAACTAGGTAAACTGCTTTTAAACCAATGTGTATCGTTTTCAGAGTCAAGCAGCCTACACTTATGGACTTCTTCTGGCACTTTAGAGTCCCCCCATAAGTGGTGTCAGACCCCAACACCCTCACCTGATCCCAATACTATTCAACATTGTACCTTATTTTGTAACTATCGCCACATGTGAGCTTTTCTACTACTTGCAGACGTGTGCAGCCTTCACCGCAAATGACGCCAGCATATTCTGGTACACGTCCGTGATGAGCTATGGTGTTTCTCCTTGTCTTAAATTTTCTGATATCAGTCTTATGATTGAAATGGTTGATTAGATGAATTTCAACACTGCGCGCAGATAGAGAAAAATATACTGAAACTCCACCTCACCAGAAGAGAGGACTTGGTGTTCCATCAGACCAGTCCCCTCAGTGTTGGCTTCCCACTCCTAGCCCAGGCCCCATCTTGGTAAAGCAGGCTCTATGCTTATCCTTGTGTTTTTGACTCATTATTTCCACTTGCCCAGATTAGTGCTCTGACCAAGAACTGGTCTTACCAACTCTGCATTATGAGAAGAGTTCTTCCTTTTTTTCCTCTCTTTCCCACATAAAGTCAACGTTGTGTTATATCGCAAAGAAGCGTTCCTATAGCAGCTCGTACCCAAGACACGGGCCGAAAGCACTTTCGATTCTTTGATCAAGAGGCAACTCCAGAGTGTAGATTTGTAGAGCTTCCTTACCATTTTGGCACCATTGTTGACCTTCGGAGGATGACCTCAAATGTATCCAGGCCAAAAGGGTTATGAATCCTTTTGTTGCTTCAAGGCTAGCTTATTGTAATGAAGTTATGTAAGACTTTCCCGAAAATGAAATAGTGATACTACAGAATAAACTTTGTAGCAGCTTGAAATCTGCTGTAATCACTTCAAAATATGGTAGTAGTGGTTCCTCAAAGGAAAATTTACCGCACTTCAAAATATTGTTGTATTGTTTTTTAACAAATAGTGTGTGAATAAAGCTGAATTTCTGCTGAAAGAATTGGACTGATTGTTGCTGGATATGTTAAAGAATAAACCAACAGTGGATACAACGAACCAATGGGACTCTGATACTTGTTTCTGTCATGTGAAGAGAGACCTCTAACTTCGGATCTTTGTTTTGAATAAGGAATATTGTGAATAATTACACTTGTGTTGCTATTATATTGATGACTTAATGGTCTATTGTTTTACTCCAGAGAGTGCTGCAAAAAGGTTCTAGTATACTCATTGAAATCTGCTGCGTCTTCTTGCTGTGGACATCTGTCAACTGTATTTTATCAATTTCGCTCGCTCATTGTGGAAATATTGGAGCAAGGTACTTGCAACTATAAATCCTAATACTCTTTTGTATTGTTTTATAATTTCAAAGTATTGAGTAGAGTATTGCTAATTGTCAAGTACTAGCCTTGACTGGACAGTCTGATTTGACTGGACAGTCCGATTTATTGTCTGTGTAATAATTGTATTACTCTGTATCTAGCTCACCTGTCACACCACTTCTCATGAGCTGTGTATCAGTTACTTTACTGTGCTACCCAGAAAAGTTGAAGAGATTGCATTTTTCATGTCAGCACAGCTTCTACAGAGACTTCAGACCATACAGAATGCCGCAGCCTCACTCATCCTCAGCCTCCCCCGACGAACAAACATCACACCCCACCTCAGGAAACTCCATTGGCTTCCCGTACAGAAGAGATGCCAATTCAAGCTGCTGACCCAGGCACACAATGTTCTACACAACCAAGGACCCGCCTACATTAACCACTGCCTGAACTTCCACTAAGCATCGAGAAGACTACGCTCCACCTCTCTTTCACTTGCCCATACTCCCCGCATCTTACGAAGCAGAAGAGGAGGATGCTCCTCCTCCCACATTGCAGAAAAGACCTGGAACAGCCTCTCCATGCACCTCTGAACCATCACCTCACTTCTGAAATTCCGAATGGGCCTTAAGACCAGGCTGTTTGAATAAGTCTTGGGGGTCTGCAAGTGCCTGGGTGATTAGCTGCACTTTATAACTCCCGATTGATTGATTGAGATCCCATGCCATCACCTTCGTAAGTGGTTAAAACATGGGACCGTACCTTTTATAGTGCTAGATGGCCCTTATATTGTCCAAGATACTGGCAGGACCTCAAGAGTCATCAGTTTCATAGCTTCCTCTCCACTCCATATTATTCCTTTTGCTACTGTTCTCTCCTCTTACAACCTTTGATATGACATATATACTGATGACACCCAGATTCAATTGCTCTATCTAAGGATGTGAGAGATCATCGAACTGGCATGGATGCCTTACTCTCGCAATAAGGATGGGTCTCACCTGACTGTTGTAATGGACCACAAATAGATGTCCTACACTTGAAAATGATGTTACTACAGTGCTTCTCCTGTGGCTCTCCCTACAGCAACGGCTAATTCAGTTCATGACTTGGGATTTCCTTTTGAGCCTAAGCGGTCATTCACCCCGCAGGTCAATAACATGTTCAGAAATCTCTGTTCCCACTTTCGTCTCCACCTTGGGATTGACCACAGTTTCTTCTCTCAATTGCCTTTTCTTAGGCCAGCTATCGCATTGGAGTCTATAGAGGGCTTTCAGGCGTAATAATGAGGACGCTGCCAACAGCAGAAAAATGTGCAACTTGCTTCACCAAGCACTGACATCTCACCGCTGATTGCTGATCAAGTAGAGATGCGATTTCAAAGCACGTTACCTTATACACAAAGGGCTGCACCGATGAGCCCCTACTGTGTTTAAAATGATACTCCCATGACACCTATAAGGACACCCATGGTCGACTTGAGAAACCGTTGCATTGTTCTCATGACTACTTTCAAATGCTATGGGGGGGGGGTAATCCCTTCCATCTCAAGGCTCTACCAGACAGGATTTCTTCCCTCGATCTCTGCATCACAAGATGGACTTCAGGAAAAGGCGCCTCGACTCCCGCCTCTTGAGAAGTGTGCTCGCACTAGGTGTTATAGCATGTTCTGTGACAGACTTCCTCTAGTCCCATTCCTGCTGCTGTAAATGTTACCTCTCGCCTTGTCCCACTGCATTCTGAAACCACTGTGGGGTCTCTGTACTACAGCACATCCGGGTGCCTCAGGAAACCCGTACATAAAACATCATAAATTACCTTGTGATTAATATATTTTGCCTTCAATGTAGTCAATTTAAAGGCACTCTTTCCCTGACGTTGTGGGAAAAGCAATTTCAAAATTGCATTCTCTAAAACTTTCTGATGTAAGCGTATTTTTATCAGAGTTTGTGAAGCTGCGGTTTACCACTGCGGACAACACCGCCTTCTGGTTGAAAGGAAGGTGGCTTGTGTTTGCCACTGATTAGTTGATCTGATGTACAGGGTCCTGGGGTGGTCGTCATTCTCAAACCAGTCTCTGCGGGCAAAGGGTTCATAGTTCTGGATATTTTAGGGGGCCACCGCGCACCACATTGGACCTCCATAAAGCTGCTCCTTTGACTCCATCTCGCCCCAAATGTTCTGAACTTTGCTCCTATGCCTGGATTTCTGTTCCTCAGCGGACATTATTTTCACTATCGCCCTCGACTTAACAATTCACGATTGGGTGGGTTCCAGCTCTCTGACCCGCTTCATTAATGACGACGCTGCACGGAGAGCGAGGCTTTGAAGAAAGGGCTAATTTTGGCAAATCCAAAATCAATTGCTCCCTCACAGAGCAGCCCCTTGGGGAATCGAATGCAGGGAATTGTGGGTAGCTCACCACTGGCTGGTGCGCGTGGGACTGTCACTGACTGTCTGTCTGACTAACTGCGAAAATCGATGTTTTTCCTTTAAATAAGGCGCCCTGGGGGAAGGCCGCATACAGCCAGACAGTCCACCCACAGCTTCTGTGCGCATCTCTGTCCAAGGGCGAGTAGCAACTAAATCTCTGCATCTGCTCCCCACCTGAGGCCTTGCCCTGGCTATTACCGTGCCCCTGTGACCGCGGGGAGATGTATGGATTATCCCAGGGCATAGAGGAGCAACTAACAGCAAGAGACAGATACGATCTGTACGTGAAAGCCGCAGCAGAACAAAGTCTCAAAATGGCGGGCAGTGATGTCACAAACCCATGCACACTGAAACAGGAAATACATCTCACCACGGGCAGTACCACTATAAAACCGTGCAGGGTCCCGTCTGCGGAGTGCACGTCTTCATTTTGTGAACCTGGCCTGTTCCTAATTACTAGGGGTGCAGAGAACAGGGCTGGCTTTAGGGCAGTGCGACTGGAACGGCCACACTGGGCGCTGACATGTGGAGGGGCGCTGACCTCAGGGGTGAGGGGGGTGCTGTGTTTAGCAATATCTTATGATTGGAGAGATGAGGGGGACTTTTGCCCAGTGGTAGTGAGAGAGTCCGAGGAGGTCATGGGCATAGGGGCGCCAAAAGTGATTGTCGCACTGGGCGCCACCAGCACTAGCCAGCCCTGGAGGAGAAGACCTGCCCTGGGTACAGCGCACCCTGGAAAGACAGACTGACAGTTTGAAGCCTGTGCAGAGGCACTAGCAGGGGTTTAAGAACCAGGCAGGGATTTCTCCTGCAGGCGACTTCACCAATGTTCAAGATGGTGCATGGGACGCCCTTGGGCCATATTCCTAATTCCAGGAGGTATTCTCACTGGCACCCCAACAGTGCACCCTCCCTTCCCAGATGATGCGCATTCAGTACACCTTTCCATAGCTTGTTTGCCCTTCGCTGGCTGCGGCAGTAAGTCTGGAGCACAGGGACAAGGGTTATTCCTCATTTGCATCCAAATTAATTACCTTCCATGCTGAGATTGCACCTGCTCAACGGTACAGAAGGTGCACCACAAAACATCTGTGAACTCTTTTGTAAAAGGGAAGTGCATTGTAGGTATGAAATAACCATGTTGTGCTCTCCTATTACTTCTGTGATGCAGCTTTGGACGTGGCTTTGTATATTTCTGTAGTCCACACAGAGGCCCTTGCAAACGTTCCCAGGCCACTACTTGCTTTTACACACACGTAGGTGGACGTGCGAGCGGCACACATCTGGGATAGCATATGAAGTGTCTCTTTATAACATATGTAGCATGCCTGCCCATCGTTTTGTGTGCTACACCACTCATTGCTGTGGTGTAAGAGCGAGCCAGGCTGTGACAACAATACACTGTCAATACCTTGGCCATACTATTGAAACCCTTGTATTAGGACCACACACCGATGAGACATACAAAGGTCTGTGACCTTGCATGACACTGTAGAACCCTAAAACAATCAACAATCGTAATGGTAATGCAGGGGATTGTACATACAAGAGAGGGCACGTCTACACTGGAATCTCTACTTCGGAGACAGAACAAAAGGATTGAAGTGGCCTGTCACAAGTCCTCTCAATTCATGTACGACCACAAAAAGATGTGACATTCTGCAAGAGAAAAGGCATTCGAACCGCGAGGGTGCCCAGACCATCACCCACCAAGGTGGCATGCTTCATCATAGGGTTATGCCCCATGATTGGTGGCGTAAAACCGAACGGGATCCTTCCAGAGATCTTTATTGGAGATCTTTTTATCTTCCATTTGTAGATCTCTAGGATCACTCGGGCGAAACCCCTTGGAAAGTAGCAGAAGTGTAGGATGGTTAGATTGGGCAAAGTAATTTAAAATTATCTATGAATTACCAGTATTTTACTAATTAATGGTTAAATCTATGATGAGGTTAAACAAGCATTTGCAATGCCATCGGTCTCGCATTTACGAGAGAAATTGTAAATGACAATAGCTTAAATTCTCGCAAATGCGAGACCTATTGCTTTGCAATTACTTTTTGTTGTTTACAAGCACTCCGTACATTTGTAACATTCTCCTCATGTAACGTAACTGGTCCTATTGTGAAGCGCTCTGACACCTTTGGGTAAAGTCTGCGCTATATAAAAATGCATAAATAAATAAACCCCGTGCTGCGCTAGAGGCTGCACCCCCTTCTTTAGACGAGCCGCATCTAAAGTAAGGGGCGCGGCCACCATTAAAGTGAAAGCGCGGTATGGGGCAATTTTACAAAAAAAAAGCATGTTTGTCAAGTTGAACTCTCTTCTGTATGCCTTTTAGGCGTTGCGTGATATTATATTGTAATTGTATTTATATAGCGCTTACTGCCCCTGACGAAGGGTCAAAGCGCTTTTTCGGCGAGTAGCGCGCTACTCCGGGACCCATAAAGGATTAGTGTTGAATTAGTATAGTGAAAAATGAAAGTAATTAAAGTGGTGGATAGGTTAGTCAGTTATTGGGATTCGGAAGGATAGAAGAGGAAAAAAGGTTTGCATTTATTTAGTGCTTGTTACCCCTGATAGGGTGTCGAAGCGCCTTTTTTTTTTTTTTTTTTTTTGTTTTTTGGGCAGTAGCACGCTACTCTGGAAACCCATAAAGGATTAGTGGTGAATTAGTATGGTGAAATATGAAAGTAATTTGAGTGGTGGATATTAGTCCGTTATTTGGAGTGAGAATGATAGCGGAGGGATAGAAGGGGGAGAAAGGTTTGCATTCATATAGCACTTGTTACCCCTGAAGGGGTGTTGAAGCGCTTTTCTGGCAAGTAGCACGCTACTCCGGAACCCATAAAGGATTAGTGTTGAAAATTAGTATAGTGAAATATGAAGTAATTTGAGTGGTGGATATGTTATTCAGTTATTTGGATAGAGAAGGCAAGCGGCAGAATAGAAGAGAGAAAGAGGTTTGAATTTATATAGCGCTTGCTACCCCTGATGGGGTGTGAAGTGCTTTTTTTGGTGAGTAGCACGGTACTCTGGAACCCATAAGGATTAGGGTTGAATAAGTATAGTGAAATTTGAAAGTAATTTGAGTGGTGGATATGTTAGTCAGTTATTTGGATAAAGATGGGTTGGGGAGGGGTAGAAAAGGGAAAAGGTTTGCATTTATATAGCGCTTGTAACCCAGAAGGGGTGTTGAAGCGCTTTATTGGCGAGTAGCACGCTACTCCGGAACCCATAAAGGATTAGTGTTGAAAATTAGTATAGTGAAATATGAAAGTAGTTTGAGTGGTGGATGTGTTATTCAGTTGGATAGAGAAAGGTAGCGAAGGGATAGAAGAGGGAAAAAGGTTTGCATTTATATAATGCTTGCTTACCTCTTATGAGGTGTTGAAGTGCTTTTTTTGGCGAGTAGCATGCTAGCCTGAGACCCATAAAGGATTAGTGGTGAATTAGTATAGTGGAATATGAAATTTTAGAAGTGAACATGTTAGTCTGTTATTTTGATTGAAAAGGATAGTGGAGGGATATGAGCGTGAAGGGTTTTGATTTTTCTTTTTTGGAGGTCATAGCAGTAGGAGGAGGCTTTTGGATGAGTAAAAAGGGGTTGTGAAGGGGAAGAATCAGAGGGAAGAGTTTAGAAAGGTTTGTTTTGGGGATCGGTATAGTAATAGAGGTGTCAGATGATGCAAGGAGGGGTAGAGTAAGGGAGAGTCTAGAAAGTGTTATTTTGTGGATCATAGTAGTGGTATGGGGTTTGGGATAAATGAGAGAGTGGGTGAAGAGGATATATTGATAGATGTATAGGGTGAGAAATAGGGTAGTGCATTGGAAAGAGTCGTCGAAAGAAGTTTGAGATGAGTCAGAAAGTTGGGTTAGAAGTTATATTGAGAGAAGTATAGGGTGAGAAATAGGGTAGTGCATTGGATATGCTGAATTAGAAGAAAGTGATAAATATATAGATCCATAAGTACATTGAAAGTATATAGATGCATAAAGGAGGTAGGTATAGGTAGATTAAAGATATTGATAGAGGTACAGGATGAGAAATGGGGTAGTGCATTGGGTATGCTTTTCAGGAGGAAAGTAACAAACACACAGATCCAAGTACATGGAAGGTACATAAATGCACAATAGAAGAAGTACATGTAGACAAAAGATGCACCAGATAAACTCTGGTTTTTAAGTTTTATTGTACTTTAATTTTAACATAATTATTCTACATGTTTATACAAAGCAATACACAAAGATAGGTACATATATATAGTAGAAATAAATGACTATATACAGAGGGATATGCTGTAAATTTCTGTTTGCGTATGGTGCTTACGTGGGGAAGAGTCAATTCTTGAGCAGATGTTCATGAAGATAAGGTGGCTGTCCGTGGATCTTATGTTGGGGGGTAAAGAGTTATATAGTTTGGCTGCTTGAACAGAGAAGTATGTACCACCCATGCTTTTTTCCTTGTATCCTGGGATTGTGTGGCGAGGTGCCATTTTCGAGCGGAGGTTCCTTTGTTGAATGTGTTTGGTGATTTTATTCCTGATGAAGAGCGATCCCATTCCATGTATTGCTTTGTGGGTGAAACAAAGCAGCTTGAACGTGGATCTTCTGGCAACCGGCAACCAATGCAGGGCTTTCAAGGCAGATGAGATGTGGTCTCGCGGTTTGATATGCAAGAGTAGTCTGGCAGCGGAGTTCTGAATCCGTTGTAGTCTTTTCATGGTCCTTAAAGGTGATCCGTGGTGGAGGCTATTGGCGTAATCGAGTTTGGACAGAACACGGGAGATGGTAGCTTGGACCTTGTGTGGAAATCCCAAATGAAGGAAAATAAGTTGCGGCGCTTTTATAGTGACAAAGCTTGATCTTGCTAGTTTGTCCACTTGGGCATTCATCGATAGCTCGGAGTCCATGGCCGTTCCGAGGTTTCTTACTTCCTTTGATACTATAGGTGGTGGTCCCAGTTCATCAGGTCAGGCGGCAAGTGGGTCATAATGTTTCCAATTGCCACACGTGAGTATTTCCGTTTTGGAAGCATTCAGTTTGAGGTGGCTCTAAGTCATCCACTGATCCACGGCTCTGAGACAACTGAAAATTGGGGAGTTTCCAGTGTCTTTGGGGCATTCCAGTTGAAGGAGTATTTGTGTGTCATCTGCATAGTTATAGCACGTGAGGTGAAATTGATTTATCAGTACTGGTAATGACTTCATGTAGATGTTGAAAAGCATGGACGAGATGATAGAGCCTTGAGGGACCCCTGCTTTTGTGGAAGATAGTTTGGATTAGAAAGGTGGGGTATGAATTACATTAGTTCTGTTTCGAAGGTAGGACAAGATCCAGTCTAGAGCAGTCCCCTTTATGCTGGCTTCATAGAGTCTTTGTGTCAGAGTGTCATGGTCAACCGTGTCAAAGGCAGCCGAGAGGTCCAAGAGAAGAAGCGCAGCAACCCCGTTGCGGTCTACTGTTTTCTTCAGGTCATCCTAGACGGCAAGGAGGGCAGATTATGCGCCTCTTCCCGGAAGGAAACCTGTTTGGAAGTCTGAAAGTATGTCTTTCTCTTCAATGAATTGTGACATCTGGAAGAACACTGCTCTTTCTATCAGTTTGCCCAGGAAAGGTCCATTTGTAATGGGTCTGTAGTTGTCAGGGTTCAGCGGGTCCAAGTTTGTTTTCTTCAGTAATGGGCATATGTGTGATTTTTTGAGTTCTTCTGGAAATATTCTGTTAGTTAAGGAATCATTGATAATTCTTCTTACTGGAGTGGTAGCAGAGGTAGTTAAACGAATTGTCTTGAAAGTTTGTGTTGGATACAGGTCAGAAGGGCTGCCGGCAGGCCTGCTTGCTTTGACCAGGTCCATAAATTCATTGTTTGAGATGTGTTGGAAGGAACTGAGAGGCTGGGTTAGAGTATTCTTGGATTGTTGTTTTGTCAAAGGGTTAGTGCTGGTGCTTTGTCTCTGTTTTAAGTATGAGTCCAACGTGTCTGCTTTGTCAGTGTAATGATTTGCCAGTTTGTCTGTGAAATCTTGAGTAACAGGATGAGTTCCTTCTAGGCAATTTTGGTTTGGAAAATTCATTGAGTATTTTATATAATTCTTTATTTGCACATATAGCATTATGGTAATTTCGTTTCACTTATAGGGACTTTACATTATGATCCCTTGGAGAGATTGTGCACATGACTTTCCACTGTGCACAGGCACCTGTTTATGGTCTATCTCTTGTTACTAATTGCTTCAATCCATGGAGCATTGCTTCTGACCTCTTCTGGATCTATACCCTGCAGTATCTTCCTTCCCAGCAGAACAGTGGGACGAGTGCTATAACCTGTGGCGCCATGTCCGTTCCTGGCCTAGCCAGTGTCCCTGATAGGACATTCCTATTTCAGTGCGTCCTTACACTTTTTTGGTGAGCTTCCCTCGCTATACCTCAGCAGGATGGGCTCTTGCAGTTGATCTCTCCGGCACCTGTGGTGCATGTTTTCCCTTTGATTGATATATATATATATATATATATATATATATATTGAGAGACTTTGGTGTGAGATACAGATTGAGGGGCATGACCCACTCACGCTCCTGACCTACTTAGGAAATGCCATTTGGTAAAAAGGACAGCGTGTTGGAAGGGATTAGGAATGGCAGACTACCATTCTCGATCGTGTTGGCTGAATTGCATGAATTTGGAACGTCATTTGAACTTTGGCAATGCGCAAGCAACACCTACTCACCTGACTTACAAGACATTTTGTCATCAAAACTGGCACCGCTAATCAGGTACTTACGTTTTCAACTATGATTATACTTGGACTTCCAATAAGCATATTCATTCAAACATTGCGGTGCACCTTGGGACTTGTATTTTTGTATTCTGGTCACGTGAGGCAAATGATGTAAAAGCGCACAGGTGCGCAATGAGCAGTTTAATGATCTTTTTCCCGCCTGTGAGCAAGGCCGGATGAGGCCGAAACGTAAGGCATTTTGGGAGAAATCTGTGTGCGAGGACATTTGAATAAATGCCTCTTTTGCCAGCAATGGGCCTCTGATGGTGCTTTTTGTTGTGAATATGGATGGGCTGCTCCGTGCCCATTGAACAGAGGCCGCCCTGAAGGGTTGGTGGCCCCGGTAACGAGAGACTTTCGTGCAAGATATATAGAATATGTTAAGGCAGAACCCATTGGGGTAATATTTTAACGCGGGGACTACAGGTCCCATGAAGCAATGGATTTCACAAGCCTATCAGAGGGCGATAAATGGACGAATCAGAGACCGACTCCCCACGTATCTGCACAAAACAAGATACCCGTGAGCAAGGAGCACTGAAGCTCCGAAACGCGTTGGGTTAGCGTTTGAAATATCCTGTTGTATCTGCCAGTATGCTGAATAAAGAACCAGGCGCGTAAGCTGTGGACTGTCTTTCATCGTGTGCGCTTTCAACTTTTGGGCAACCTTTGGAAGAATATATATATATATATATATATATATATATATATATATATATATATATATATATATATATAATCTCCAAAGCACCTCCTCCGATAGAAAGAGCAGAGGCCACACAGGGGACTAGTTGGAAACACCTTTATTGGAGTTTTGCGGCATAATGCATTTCGGCCAAGGTCGGCCTTCTTCAGATGCCTTAGTGTTCAGGAGGCATTGAGACACCTTGATTTGAAAGTCCTGCAGCTTCCCCATTGGTAGGGACCCGCTCCGCCTCTTTTCCCTGGTGCTTGCTCACCATCCCGCAATTCATAGGAACTACAGGTCCCAGGATGCACCTGTGATTCAGGTAGGTGCTACAGGGGGGATATACAGTCCAAGTGGAATGGCGGCGTGCAGGACAAACAACGGTGTAACAAAAATACCAATTTCCTGCTTGGGTAGTTCTTTCAGTGTCCCCTCTGATCCCCAAACACCGCCTCAGCCCCATGTTACAGGAAACAATTTAGGCAGAGGCAGGAGTGTTAATACTAGGCCTGGGCGGCAAATTCCGTTCCGCTCGCGGAATTTGCGTAATTTGCGTAATTTCGCGCTCCGCGGAGATTGCGAAATTGCTCAAAAGTCTGCTTTCCGCGATTTCGCGAAATTTTTGCTTGTTCGCGTTCTCAAAATGCATGTTCGCGAGATATTTCTCCTCGAGCACGCAAACAGCAATTGCGAACAGGAAAAAAGCATCGCGAACAAGCAATTCCGCGTGTTCGCGGAATTTCTGCGTGTCCGCGGAGATTTTTTACCGTTTCGCGGAGATTTGCGTAACGCAATTACGCAAATTCCGCCCACCCCTAGTTAATACATCCCGCCCTATGTATCGCTGCCATCTAATGATCCTGGAAGTAGAGGCGGGCCGCGGACCATCTGATACCTTGGAGCACAAACAATATATATATATATATGTATATGTGTATATATATATATATATATGTGTATATAAAGATCCTTCCGGTATTCCCCGCTGTGTCCCTCCGGTTCTTTACAATGATAAATCTTCCGTGGCATATTGTACGCGCTAGTCCTGGGCACGTTGGAGGTGAACCGCTTCACTAAGGGTAAGAGCCACAAGGACAGCCTCGGCAACTTTTTTTGCCATTCCAAGATATTGGACAGGCTCTAACCCGCCGCATCCACTCTCAGTAAGACGCCGCTGCTCATTGCAGTACGTGACTTCACGTAGGAATTGGGATCACTGTATCTGCTCTTCCAGGCTAAAGCTAATTTTGGACTAATGTGGTTGAGGCGTTGGGGACCCAGGAGGGATACTTGTTTCACCAGCACAGGTCTGCCAAGGACCGCAATCCACGTTCAAACTTTGTTCAGGGCCCGCTCAAGGACACAGGGACTGGAGTAGAGTGACTTTCCTGCAAGCCGTGAGAGGTGCATGCAGGTACTTGCAGTCCGCCTACGCGGTTGCAGTGCTGTTTGTGACTCTTACTCGACCTACCTGAACATCCACCAATGGAGGAACGATTGGAACTATTTTTGTGTGTGATTTGGCGGGAAGAGCTGTGTTGGAGCAGGCATCTGAAGAAGGCACAGACCGAAACGCATCATGCCATTGCTACTGTGCAATAAAGATCCTTCCGGTATTCCCCGCTGTGTCCCTCCGGTTCTTTACAATGAAGAATCTTCCGTGGCATATTGTACGCGCTAGTCCTGGATGCGTTGGAGGTGACCCGCTTCACTAAGGGTAAGAGCCACAAGGACAGCCTCGGCAACTTTTTTTGACATTCCAAGATATTGGACAAGCTCTAACCCGCCGCATCCACTCTCAGTAAGACGCCGCTGCTCATTGCAGTACGTGACTTCACGTAGGAATTGGGATCACTGTATCTGCTCTTCCAGGCTAAAGCTGATTTTGGACTAATGTGGTTGAGGCGTTGGGGACCCAAGAGGGATACTTGTTTCACCAGCGCACACAGGTCGGCCAAGGACCACAATCCACGTTCGAACTTTGTTCAGGGCCCGCTCAAGGACACAGGGACTGGAGGGGAGTGACTTACCTGCAAGCCATGAGAGGTGCATGCTGGTACTTGCAGTCCGCCTACGCGGCTGCAGTGCTGTTTGTGACTCTTACTCCACCTACCTGAACATCCACCAATGGAGGAACGATTGGAACTATTTTTGTGTGTGATTTGGCGGGAAGAGCTGTGTTGGAGCAGGCATCTGAAGAAGGCACAGACCGAAACGCATCATGCCATTGCTACTGTGCAATAAAGATCCTTCCGGTATTCCCCGCTGTGTCCCTCCGGTTCTTTACAATGAAGAATCTTCCGTGGCATATTGTACGCGCTAGTCCTGGATGCGTTGGAGGTGACCCGCTTCACTAAGGGTAAGAGCCACAAGGACAGCCTCGGCAACTTTTTTTGACATTCCAAGATATTGGACAAGCTCTAACCCGCCGCATCCACTCTCAGTAAGACGCCGCTGCTCATTGCAGTACGTGACTTCACGTAGGAATTGGGATCACTGTATCTGCTCTTCCAGGCTAAAGCTGATTTTGGACTAATGTGGTTGAGGCGTTGGGGACCCAAGAGGGATACTTGTTTCACCAGCGCACACAGGTCGGCCAAGGACCACAATCCACGTTCGAACTTTGTTCAGGGCCCGCTCAAGGACACAGGGACTGGAGGGGAGTGACTTACCTGCAAGCCATGAGAGGTGCATGCTGGTACTTGCAGTCCGCCTACGCGGCTGCAGTGCTGTTTGTGACTCTTACTCCACCTACCTGAACATCCACCAATGGAGGAACGATTGGAACTATTTTTGTGTGTGATTTGGCGGGAAGAGCTGTGTTGGAGCAGGCATCTGAAGAAGGCACAGACCGAAACGCATCATGCCATTGCTACTGTGCAATAAAGATCCTTCCGGTATTCCCCGCTGTGTCCCTCCGGTTCTTTACAATGAAGAATCTTCCGTGGCGCATATATATATATATATATATGTGTGTGTATATATATATATATATATATATATATATATATATTATACACGCATCTGTCAGTGCTGGGGGGTTCTGCACATTAAAAGTACTTTATACGAATTCCCGCGTGTGCTCTCCTTTGTGTCGGCCGACACAGAATCGGTCTGCTGCTGTGTATATACATATTGTCTTCTTTTGCAACTATAGAAGGCTTTTTTCCTTCATCATTCCACCCTGCGAGTCCTCTTTGTTGTGGCATCTTCCCTACATTCCTAGTGTGTGTGGGTCATGCTCAAGAGGCTGTTCTCTTGTGCTGCCTGTCTTCTTGTCAATACACTGATTCTTCCCAGCAAGGCATAGTGTGATACTTACTTATCGATTACAGGAAAGGTTTGGTACCTTTGTTGCTACAGGCACCTCTCATACAAGGGATCAAACTCCACCCATAGCATCTAGGTGCCTAAGTATTGATTATTTCGTCGACAACATATACCTGTCTTAATGGCTATCTTTCATCTTACATAGATACCTTCTTCTAACGCATGTTACTTGACCATTATGGTTCCTTCTTTCTTGGGATTAGTTCTCAATAGGGTTTGGTTGCTCTCTTTGGACGCAATCTTCCTGGTGGGGAACAACCTTTACAACGCAACTTTTACAACGCACTACCATTACAACGAAACTGTTACAACGCGAGTGCATTGACAACGCAGGACATTACAACGCAAGTCTTTACATCGACTTGCACTAGATGGCGTGCTAACATTAAAAATAGTGTAGTTTACTATCCCAACACCTTCCCTACTGTTACGTGGACTGGAGTTGGAATAGTAAATTACACTTTTTTAATGTTAGCACTCCATCTAGTGCAAGTCGATGTAAAGACTTGCGTTGTAATGTCCTGCGTTGTCAATGCACTCGCGTTGTAAAACTTTCGTTGTAACAGCATGCGTTGTAACGTCATACATCCTTCCTGGTGGGTTCCTCTCACTCTTCTACAGTAAGTAATATTATTTCTAGCCCTCCCGAGTTGATTATTCCATTTCTATTTTATTGTTAGGATTCCTTTCTTCATAAGGGAATGTTCCCCTCTTGTCGTGAATTTCATTTCCTTCGGAAGCTGCACAGTCTCTTTGCCCCCCCCCCCCCATATACCTTCGAATAACTGAGGCTGTAGGTGTGTTTAACCTTACATCTTCCTGCATATTTAATGTCTCCTGTAGGGCCATTATTTCCTAGACTTAACATTTGTTGCTGTTGTATAAGATACAACTCCTGTTGATTCAGCTTTTAATAGATGTTATTTCGTTTTCAGACTTCAACTTTCGTTCAAGAATTTGAGCTAGGCTGAGGATGCGCGTTAATCTGCAGGAGACGAGGACAGGGGTTCTAGCAGCCGGATGTGATTGATGGTTTTGAATCCTGCAGAGGGGTCCAACATAACCAGCAGGTGCATTCGACCTATGGGAGGAGATATTCATTTGAGTGGTCGCTTTTCTCCAGTGGTGGTGCTCTCAGACTGATAGTCACTTTGCACATGGTTGTTTTCTGGATCCACAGATCACCAACCCAGCAGGCTGACAGGAGCATCAAAATAAACCCGCTCCGCAACGGATCCCACTCACTCTCAGGAACACTCTAATGAGCCCTAGAAAATTACATTTGCACCCCATGCAGCAAAAGCTCTACCGGGATTCAACTTGCCCAGACAGACGACTAGAATTGGCTCGCAGGTCACAATGTACTCCCAAGCCCCAACTTGGGAAAACCCAACTTGCAGCACAACACCACACTTACTACAATGGGCATGATCTGCCCCCAGAAAACAAGGTTAGGACATTTTCCGTGGTTAATTACACAAATGCATACAAATATGTCTAACAGTAACGCTCTTAGGCACCAAGTATTTGGCAGGCGTGTGCAGTGTACAAAGCTGCACCACATGGCATACCGTGGCACGATGTAAATATGTAGGTGGATATATGCACAGCAAGGCCACAAAGTAGCTCTTAGTTTAACAAAATGTCAGGAACGGTATGTGTTATTTTCTGTCGTATTTGAACTTTCATCACTTTTTCCAGGGACTTCGGTGGAAAGCAAGTTTGGTTATGATGGGTGCAATGTCATATTGTTTTTAGGTCTCGCCTGACCCAGCGCATGCGCAGGTCTGGCGAGACTTATTGAGAGGGCTCCAAAAAGTGCTACCAGGCCAGCCTAGAGATACAGTGCATGTGCGCGGGCGCGCGGGCCGCGCTTTACCGCTATTACTTTCACTTTCGCGGCCGCTTGGCATAGCCAATAGGTCTCGCTTCTGGGACCTTTATAAGTATTTAGTTATGCAACTGTTGCATGGCTAAACACTTATAAGGTCCCAAAGGCGAGACCTATTGGCTATGCCAATGCTTGTTTTTATATTGGCTTGTACAGCTTATTTTTAACCTACTAGTTTCTGAAAAGGAAAGAGCCATAGCCATATTAGTATCTTGTGCTTTGCATATTTCAATGGGGGCATGGATGTTTTTTTAAAGCTGGCAGGTTCTTTGAAGTAAAAAATGTTCAGACTGGTGTGAACTTAGAGGAGTGCTTTGTTAAGTCAGTTTGAACTTTGGTGGGTGGAGTTGCTGGAAAGGAAGGTTAAGTCAATAATATTTCGATATTATCAAATATAATGAGTTTAATGCATAATACAATGGAGAGACCTGGTGTACTTTGTTCAGATGTGTGGGGGATGAGTTTGTTGGAGATGCAGATCAGTGTGGTCTTTTAATGCACCACCCAGCTGTTCGGATTGGAAATGAGCTTTGTATTATTAGTGCACACAGGTCTGACCATCTTGCAGGAACCTGTGATGGTTGTCATTGTGGTGATTGGGTTGGTCATTGTGAAATCCAGTTGTGCCACGAGGTATCTGGCATGTAGAACAGGAGCCTGATGGTGTCTCTAGTTTGCCAGTGGTGGTTCTTTATAATCGGCGTCTTGTGACGCACCCAGTCGCGGATTCTAAAGAAAAGACGTCAGGACTTGACTATTATAAGTTATTACAGTCAAGTTTGATTTCCCAATGCTTGCTGTCAGAGCCAGCACCCAAGGTGAAAGGCAGTTCAGGTCATGGAGCATAACTGAAGCAGCTGTTTAGAGCAACAAAACACTGTTGCTTTTCTTTCTTCTGTTCTATTTTTCTAGTTTACAATGATAAGCAGAGAGAATGTTTATTTTTTGCACTTCTTAGATAGAGAAAAGCTAGAATCTTTCTGCATGTTTCTACACATTCCGAGCTACTGCAGTTTTTATTTTTACTGGCTTGTATTGAACTTTTTCTGATATCTATGTGCCACAAATATATAACAGCTTTTTGATTTGTTTCATTTTGCAATAGAGGTTTTATTTTTATTCTTCATATTTGCAAATGTGCTTGTTCTTTCATATGAATGAGTTACTCTCCAAGGTTTTAAGTGGTTTGTTGGAATTATGGTGTACCATGTATTATGTGGGATAAAGTACTCCCTGGCATACATGATAAGGATATTGCAAGTCACCTCGGAGTTTCATAACCTTTTAAAAAAACTTGGCTTTTGGTCTCCATCTTCTATGTGGTTATGAAACTCCTTGGTGACTTACAATATCTTTATAATGTACAGCAAGAGGTACTTTTTCCCTTATATAATTATTATTTTCTGTTTTGTTTAAGGTGTGTTTTAAGGGAATGAGCAGCCCACAGTGTTTCCATATATTGTGCTAGAATAATGGTGTATGAAAAGACAGAACTATCACGTCTCTAGTATTATAGTGTGAAAGAGTGTTTAGGTATTCAAGAAGGCTATGTATTTCAATTGTATTATAAATGATTCGTTTTTTTACTGAATTGTCTATGATTTGCTTGAATGGACGGGTACTTTGTGGTGACAAAATCGGTCCTATTGATCAGAACTTTAAATTTGGCTCATAGTGTTGTTCTAGTGTTGTAAGGAATTTTCAGCCTTTAAAGTAAGCCAAGTCCACAGCCAAATTATTATTACTTTTATTTGTATTCGTCTTAATTACTGTTATAGGCCCTTAAATGCACAACGTAGTTATAAGGCAGTACTGAAGCACAATACTATAGTATTAACCTAAAAAGACGGACTGTAGTAAGAGGCCCTCACATACATTTCTTTAGGAAGGCTTTTGTCACCCCAGAAAAGGTCAGTCTGTAGGTATTCATAAGGAGTTTGTTAAATTAGAGTGTTATCATTTTAACATTGGAATGTGGGGAGCTCCACTGTAGATTCTAAAGTGTCTTGTTGGTAATACAGGCTAGTATATACTTTCTACTCCAGTATTCCAATGCTTGCCTTTCTGTTTCACCATTTTCTTTATTTTACAGCATTCTACCAACAGTGGGAGGAATATATTATTTGTTTATTGTGTTTTATGAAACTCTTATTTTTGTTGGACTTTGAAAGTGTCCTATGGCATCCAGTAGAAATTGTTCTCCGGTAAAGGGCTCAGATATCCTTAGGCATGACTGAACTACATAAAACGTCTAAGTAAAGAAACAAACCCATGAGTCAGCGATGACTTTTAGATAAGAGGCCTCTCCCTGCTCCTCTTTACCGTACATCATTCAATGCAATTTTTAAGCAGTGCATGATGAGGACATATAATTATGTTTTCATCCAAATTCTGGTACTTAGTAAGTATGCTGCACATTTTTACTTCTTAGTTGTCTTTTAAAGCTGTATTAAATACATACTTTCCAGTATTTTTTACCTGTTGCTAATTTTTCTTTAAGGTTGAACAGCATACTCTCTAGCAGCCTGATTCATAAACTGAATTTTGTAATACTTAAAGTAGTATTTTCAGTAGTACTAATTACTATGAAATACAATTCGCAATTCCAAGAGTGTAAGGTGCCTGTCCATAGAGGCAACATTCCATGTGAGTAAATCTACACATGTATATGTACTCTTATACAGTAAGAAATTGGATTTTTATTTGTGGTGGGAGAAAATCCACCTCAAGGAATAATCACAACCCTTGTCAGGATGAGCCCTCAAAGTCACTAAATTAAACTGAGCTGAACACCCGGTAGCTGTGGCACAGAGCACACCAGCTTAACTTAGGGCAATGTGTAAAGTATTTATCTAGTACCAAAACTTTACTAAAGTCAAAATGCAAAACATAAAAATCACAAGCCGAATTAAGAAGAAAACAGGAAAATGAAAAAGACAAAAAAATTACAAAAATCCAAAAGGCGGCAGTGGCGTTAAGAATTTTAAAGTTTTAAGTAGAGATAGTGCCACTAAGCATAAAGTTCCAATAATTATCAAGCTCACGGTAGACCGGGACCTTGGCGCAAGTTCATGACTGATGGCTATGGAGCGCTGGTCAGAAACACCAACCAGGTTCATCCTGGTCAAAGGTTTTTTCTTCTGACTTAGTCAATTAATCCACCACAATCCACCGCAGGAGTCATGCAAAGCCCTTGGGACCACAGGAGAGGCACTTAGAGACTCCCAGAATGTCAGACAGAGGCCAAACAGCGGGGTCCATGCCAGGTCTAGTGCCAGTGATCAGTTGGGCAGTGACAGGAAAGGCCTCTTGTAGCTTGTTGTATCCCTGTAGCTTGGAAGTCAGCCGTATGACTCTTGGGGTCCACTTCTTTGTCCTGGGTACAAGAGGGAGAGCAGGTCCAGTCTTCTAGACTCTTCTAAGGTCTCAGACAACAGGTTCAGTCCTCTTCTGATCTTTCACCAGTACAGGAGTGTTATGAAGTGGTGCCTGGAGATGCCATATTTATGACTAGCATGTGTTAGTGGTTGGGAATGACACGTGGTACACCCTAACCAATCAGGCAAAAGTTCCTGATGCCCACGATACCCACGAAGAGCATTTTTAATAGGGCAAAAGTCTTTGCCACACTAAACTTAGACTCTGGGGTCACAGGGTGTGTGTAAGACATGTACTACGTAAATCCTAGTTTCCTCCCACATCTAACACTAAAATTGACTTTAGGATAGTCACTGTAACTTCAATAAACCCAGAGACAGAAGTCTGGTGGAGCAAATCTGGGTTTTCCAGCAACCATACAGTTGATACACAAGAATTGTTTTGGTATCTTATCCACCCTCTGAAGTGTGTCCTAGAAGTGTGCCTCAAGTTTTATATTTAAAACCTCAACAGACCTGTCAAGCAGGATTTGACATGCAAGTAGGGATTGACAATTGTTATGTCAAAAAGGGTGCTCACAGCCAAGCATATTCTGTCAAGTTCACAGGACTCATCTCTGCTCATTCAGGTCAGACTATTTTTTGCTCTTGGTATGCATTTCACACCTATTCAAATGCTAATTGCTGGCGGAA
Organism: Triturus cristatus; assembly: GCF_964204655.1. Lineage (NCBI taxonomy): Eukaryota > Metazoa > Chordata > Amphibia > Caudata > Salamandridae > Triturus > Triturus cristatus. Next base: position 98,277,978 of record NC_140595.1, on the reverse strand, counting down.
GTGGGAGAGTAAATGCAAATGAGTCTTCAGAGGTTTTAGATTGGGGAAAAAGTAACTTTCTAGAAATACCTTTTCCTTAATATTTTACACAATTTTGACTTCAACTTTACCATTGAAGTGAACTTTTAATAACTATTAAAAAATGGTTGTTTGTTTTTCTAGCTGTTCTCAAACCAAATTAGGCATTATTAAATGCACTAATGTAACCTAGTGTTTTCCTATAGAACATCCAGCCTTGTTACAGATAAAATAGCTTTTGGGATTGTTCACTGAAAGAACATGTTTAACATTAAGGGGCTCATTACGATGGTGGTCGGGCGACCGTACGACCGCCATCGAAACGGGATTGAGACCACCCGACAAGGAGTCTGCAGTACCCCCTTGGGGTTCCCAAAGTCCCTTTCCGACACCCTTCTTTTCATGGCAGTGGACCGCCAAGACATCGTGATCCTCACAGTGGTGCCTGAGCAGGCACTGCCTCCATTCAGGATCACGATTTCGGCCACCACCCCGTCAGGATCAGTAGATCCTGGCGGAGGCGACGGTCCGTCCCCCGACAGACAAAGGTCCGTCCGCCTACATTCAAATGTTGCAGTCGGGCCAAAGGGCTGTTTTTCACTGGGACCGCCATCATCGGCCTGTCATTGGCGGTCCCACCGGCATCGTAATGTGCCCCAATATTCTTACATTTCCTACTTTTAGATACCAGGCACCCTGCCTTATGGGCAATAAGGCCTACATAGTGGTGACTTCTAAATGTTTCAAAGAAATGTTTTTATCTCTCAGAAGGGGTTATTTTGACAGGTCAAATTTGCACTTTAAAACTACAACAACCAGGTTATAAATGGTAGGCCCGCAGTCATGTTTGCACTATCAAAGTTTATTTAACTTTTAAAAAAAAAAAAAGTACTTTTTTTAACGTTATTAACATAAATTATTTATTTTTATTTTATTTAACTATAGAACAACATTAAACAAATTACAGCATTAGTAACTTAATTTATTGAAATATCAAATTAATTTAAATATATTAAATTAATCTATTTCTATTTTTTTAAGTATTTCTAATATTAGAATGAAATATATTTTTTGCGTTTTATTTCAAATAAATCCTGCTTCAGGTAAAATATTTATATTTTTTTTATTATGTTAGAACGTTGAAAAAAGTTGTCCCTAGAATTAATTTTAATTGTTATAATTATTTTAAAACTTTTACTTTTATTGTTGAATTTTAAAATGTATTTATTTTATCATAAAATATTATTTTTTATTTATACATATTCTTTTTATATAATATATATATATATATATATATATATATATATATATATTTTTTTTTTTTTATTCAAAAAGAATACATGTATTTTAACATCATATTCTGTGGGGTTCTATTTTAAGTCACTTTCTCCATCATTTTTTATGGAGGGTATTTTCGTACCATTGGCTGTGCATGGTGCCGGACTTACTCCGGGTCTGAGCTGCGGCACATTGACTAATGCTTTGAGTCCTTTTTGGCTGTGGTAATGTTCGTTGGAAGTGAGTAGCAATGGACTTTATTGTGGTTGGGTGTTTGTCTCTCCCTTAGCCCTCCATAAATCCCTCTGTGCTCATCCTGGAGCCTTCTGTTGTCATGAAAGCCAGACCAGCCTGGGGACGGGGGATGACTAGCTACATATTGTTTTCATTCCCATATATCGTTGGATTGAGCACATCCTCCCTGTCTCTAGGCCACTGTTCATAGATGCATCGAAGGAGCTTAACTACACAATCAGAAGGGTCAACCCATGCCTCCTGCCTCTTCTTGCTTTCCAAAGCAACAGCCTGATCACCTTTCAATGATTCACGTCCGCTTACAGCGCTTAGAAATGGTGAACATGCGCTAGATGTACTCCTGGAAAACTTCTGTGAATTCATTTTCTGATACGACGAACATGTGTATACTTTTTGTGCGAGAAAATAGGAAGTGCTATGTATGCAAGGCTCCTGCTAACATTTTTCTTCGCTAGAGGGAAAGCAAACATTTTCCAAACCCTTCCCTACGCCGCTCAGATTTGGTTGAAGATTCTCATCCCACATTTGGGAGTGGTTCACTCCTACTCTTATCAGTAGTACATCTCTGACCACGAGGGGTTTAGAGACGAGGTTTTCCATCCCTAAAACTTTCGTTTCTGGGTATTCGCAAACGTAAAGGGAATTCGGCAGCAGGGGGAGGGGGGATTCAGTTGCACCGACTAAATCCTTTTACGAGCTCGAAACCAACTTTCCTTCATAGGAAAAGTGTTTTCCGCTCCTAGAGAAGTGGAAGAATCCAGCCCATTCCGCTGTGATGAAGATGTTTTTTCTTATCCCCACGGCGGGCTTAGTAGATCATCGATGTACACGTTTAGCATTCATTAATTCATGCATTCGTGTCCCCACTTGATTGTCTGCGACTGCTCAGTCTGTGGTGTTTGCTGCTGATTTCCAGCAGCATCGCCTTCCTCGGGTTATTTCCCTGCAGAGGCAGCGGCTCCATTCTGCTGACCCATTAAAGCTCTTCTATCGATCCGGTCCCTTCTGACCAGGAAACCTCCTCTCTAAGTGAAGCTGGCGCGGTTTTGACAACCCGCGCAAAGCTACGCTTAAAGGGGCTGAGGGCAGCATCCTGTCCTGGCCTTAACAGCTTTACTCCTCTCCTCAAATAGTGTCTGTCTTCCTCCGTCGGTGCGACGTGTATATTTCATCACACCCTGAACGTGTGTCTTCCTTGTCGGTGTGTGTGTGTACCCATCCTTCAGTGATTTGTTCAGTTTTCTCAACCCAGTTTGTTTTTGGCTCACCCTGAATACGGTACAATTCGAATTTTGCGCAGGGCACAAGAAGTGAGGGTACTAACCAAGTTATGTAGTATGCAAGTGACATCAGGGCACGTGACATCACAGTGCGTGACATCATGGCACGTGACATTGCACGTGGCATCACAGGAAGTGGCATCGCAGCCCATGGCCTCACAGGAAGTGACATCACAAAAAGTGACATCAGATCTTAAGACCTCACACATATGTTTAACAGGTCTATCACGAGCACACTTGAGCGCGTTACAATCTTTAACAAATGAGAGTTTGCGTCAGAATCGTGCCAAAAAGTGACGCAGCCTGAACTCAAAATCCTGGGATTCAATGTATACATACATTGTTTTAAACACTGTCACAAAGAAATTGGCAACAAGAAGAAACCTGTCGGGAAATTTGCTTAATTGGTTGCCAAATCTGCATTCCAAATTATTATCTTGTGGGGTTAAGGCACCTGCTGCAGAGATCTGTGTGCCAACTAACTCTCAGGGAATAATAATAATGGTGAGATAGCTCTGGAGGTTAATGTATTTGCTGGAGAGATCTGTGTTTTGTCTAGTTTCAGTTTTGAATCAAAGTAGCATAAACTGTTAATATGTCTCCAGCAAAGCACATCATTTAGCGTGCAGATGACAGATGTTTATTTTATGTAAATGGGTAAATTAGGCATCTAAATAAAACATGTTATGTACCCAGTTGTGGCCGACACAATGAGGAGGTGGTAGAGTGAGTGCGGGGGAGCACAGGAGGGGCGGGGGTAGTAATTAAAAAATAAAACCAGTTACCTTGAGCTGCCGTCCACCTCCCGTGTCATGCCCCCGTCTGCCTGGTCCCAGCAGCACTAGGGCAGCATCAGACTCCCTGTGCAATCCCCGCGCTGCTCTCATGGTATGAGAATAGCGCAGGGATTGGCCTGAAATACGCTCTGCTCAGGACAGGGAGTCTGTGCTGTTTCCCTAGCCCAGCTGTTCAATGCAGCCAGGTTGGAGATGGCTGGCCAAACACACATGTACACTTAGAAGTGCACATAACACTCCTAATCCCTCCCACGGCCCGGCCCTCCCTACACGCGCTGGCTTAGAGCCAGCAAACGAAAAATAAAACAGTGATAGAACATTGTTTTATTTTTCAGCTGCTGGCTCTGTGTCAGTAGGGCGACCCACCCCTGTATGTACCATTGCTGTTATGACATCCTATGAAAGGCCGGGTGTCTTTTTTCGTGCAGTGGTGTTTATTACACATTTTTCTGGTCTTCTTTCGAGAAAGGCATGGGATATTATGAACAAATAGTCCCAGACTTTGAGATAGAAGCCCTCCATCTTCAGTTGCTGTGCTATCATAGATGTAGAGGAGTTAAATAATCCAGCCTTTGATTTCAGTGTCATAAGAAGTGACAACACGTTACTACTGACCTGGGAGACGGCCATTATACTTAAATTGTTTTTTCTGAGAAATTACATCATAAGCTGTTTAACACAAGGGTTTTTTAACAAATACAAGCTACCTATTAATAAAGCTAATGGAAACTAGACACTCTTGCTTTCAAAAATGGTCGCCTGGTCAGGTAAATCACAGGATGTCAAGCAGCAACATAGAGGTCTCCGATTGTTTTCAGCTCTGGCTCCTCCTAGATGGCAGCACTGTCCTCTTAAGGCCCACAGCAAAGAGATTGTATTGTATTGTATTTATATAGCGCTTACTACCCCTGACGAGGCACAGATGCTTTGTCAACCTGCTCTGTAGGCAGTGCCTGGGCGCCCCCCTTTCCACATAAGGGTTAACGATTACTGCTACCACGGAAGATATTATGCTTTCAATCTTCACCATTTTACCTATCAATAATGAAGTGGAATTGTCTTCCTGGAGAAGCCATAAATTAGTCATCAATTCAAGATCAATTAGCGCGCTTGACAACCGTTGGCTAACATATTAATTCAGCATTGTCAGAAAGTCCTTGACTTAGCTCCATGTGGTTGAGAGGGATTGGCAGTTGTTGATGGGATTTAAAACCAAGTAATTCTCCCCGCCAACATGTGGAATCATGCTTGCCTTTCTGTTTGAGGTTTCCTCTTTGTTTTTATTAGAAAACTCTTTTTTAAACTACACCTAGATACCTAAAGCATCTCCAGCCAACAATCTTACGGTATGTATTCACAGACGTACTGGTAGAAAGAGTGCCGGCTTTGTACGCCTATAACAACCTTGCCTCTGTTGTTCACATAACTTCAAGATGCTTTAAATTATAAGTTGGGGTCCAGTCTTTGTACAACGCAGCTACCGCTCCTATCACTGGTTAACTTTATATGTCTTTGACTCTGTAAAGCGTCCTGCTGCGGCTTGGCGAGGTTCGCGCTATTGAGATAGCATTTATATGTTGGTATGTTATGTGGATTTGTGTAGCGCAACTAATCACCTGTGAGGGTATCCAGGCACCGGAACAGGTGTGTAGGTGTAAGACTGAGTTTCAAGACTGATTTACATATGACTGGGCCCAAACTGAGGTGAGGTAGCGAGCAAAATAACGATGGAGGAAACCCTGATCTGTGACTGAGGGTGAGTGTTTGAAAAGTTTCAACACTACGTCCATCATTTTATTTTGTGAAGTTGCTATGTGCGCCTTAAGTGGCTACGGGTATGCCCAGACATGGGTTCCTTGCTCGCTGCGCCACTGGATTCAAGCTAGCCTGGCTGTTGAGGGGTAATGCCCCGAAATCGGTCCCAGGATGCTTGTTTCCAGTCCAGGGAGGACCTGGCTTGCCAGTTCAGACTGGACTTGTCCCATGGGGAGCAGGGGCAAGACTGATTTGTATATGGCTAGGTCCTAACTGGGGTGACTTGGCGAGCAAAATAATGATGGATTAAACCCAGATCTGTGACTAGGTGTGAGTGTTTGAAAAGTTTCAACATTCCGTCCATCATTTTAGTGTTATACAATTACACATAATTGCAATCATAGGCCTTCATTTAAAAAGATTTACAACCTCCTTTTTAAAGAAAACATGGAGTCTTTTCAGGTCTCACCTAGACAGCATATACTCTCTCTCTTCGAGACCTTTTGTTGTCTACCAGTGGATTTAGAGACTGCCTGTTTCTTACAATTGGTTGGCTGCATTGTCACCTCATTTGCTTACTTCTTATTGATCAGCTGCTGAGGCTTTCTTCCTCTTCATGTTTGTTCCTCCCCTGGAGCATGGGCGCATTATTTGTGTCCTTTCACTGCTCATTTTTGTATGGGCTACATCTTTCATTGTGTTTAAGCACTGTACCTTCTGGTTAATTTTCAGATGACTCCCTCATGTACTTCTCCCACCCACCATGTTCCACCCCTGTTTGCTCGCCGCGACTCACCCTTCGTCCGTTTATTGACCGTGTTGGCTTGCTTCCACAAACTTTCCTATTGTCCATGTTGCCTTTCCCTCACCCTCCCTCCCGTTGTCCGTGTTGGCTTTCAATGTCCGTGTTGGCTTTTCCCCCACCCTCCCTCCCGTTGTCCGTGTTGGCTTTTCCCCCACCCTCCCTCCCGTTGTCCATGTTGGCTTTTCCCCCACCCTCCCTCCCGTTGTCCGTGTTGGCTTTTCCCCCACCCTCCCTCCCGTTGTCCATGTTGGCTTTTCCCCCACCCTCCCTCCCGTTGTCCGTGTTGGCTTTCCAAAACCCTCCCTCCTGATGTCCCTGTTGGCTTTCCCCCACTCTACCTCCCGATGTCCTTGTTGGCGAAACCCTCCCGCCCTCCCGATGTCCATGTTGGCCCCACCCTCCCTCCCTCCCTCCCGATGTCCATGTTGGCTTGTCCTCATCCTAACTCCTGTTTGTGTTGACCCACCCACCTGTAAAAAAAAAAGCGCTATGACGCAGACACCGGTGACTGCATCAGAGTGCTTTTTTCCTGCCTCCCTAACTTTCTTTGTCCATGGTGCCTCGCCCATCCATAAATCCTCTCTCCGTTGTTCTGTGTTGCCACCCACCCATCATAACAAGGAAATAATGCTGTGATGTGGTCACCACTGGCTGTGCCATAGTACTTTTCACCCATCTCACCTTCTGTTTGTGTTGCACCTCCCACCCATCACCCCTTCCTCCGTTGTCTGTTTCCTCCCCAACCTCTATAACAAAATAAAGCACTTTGATGCAGACACCGCTGACTGCATCTTTATGCTTTTTTAAACCCCCCTACCAAGCCCCTGCCTGGTTTCTGTTTTACCTCCTCCCTCACTCCATGTTACCTCACACCCCATCATTGCTCCTGCCAGCAATAAAAAACAACAAGCATTGGAAAAGCCAATAGGTTTTGGTTTTGTCAATGTGGTTTTAAGACAAGTTGTACAGCAGCGGTAGCTGCCGTACAACATGGCTTAAAATTAAAAAAAAATAAAAACAACGCTATGACATGGCTAGCATTAACCGCATCATAGTGCTTTTTTTTTGTTTTTCACTTTAAGCCATGTGTTGCATAAGCCACACAGAGGAAGATGAGGTGGAGGTAGGAGGGAGCAGAATGGACAGTGGGGGAGGTAGACGAAAGGGTTGTTGAACACGAGGAAGCAAAAACAGATGGGTGGGGTGTCAGGGGACAATGAAGAGGGTGAGAGAGGATGGGGCATAACGGCTAGAGCGGCTGACTTTGAAGCTGGGGAACCAGGTTCAAGTGTCCGCAGGAAGCTCAACATCCTGTGATTCTGGGCAAATCACGTAATCTCTCCATGCATAAAAATGAACGTGTCCGTCTGTAACGCAACTGGTGGTCAGGTAAAGCGCTCCAATACCTTTGTGTCAAGTTCGAGCTATATAAAATTGCTAAATATTTTTTAAATTGAGGCAACTAAGTACAAACACATGCATTTGTATGGAGCGTGGGGACATAAGTTTTTTTTTAAAGTACCTCGGATGCGCACGGCCAGTGGAAGAACACTGGCCGCCAGCCGGAAACAATAGGAAAGAGGAAAAGAAAGCAGATGACGTGACCCTGATGTTGCTGACCAGTGAGAAGCCAGAAAATAACAGTGACTGCAAAACCTAAGAATGGTATGTAATGGGCGGGCTGTAAGCCCCTTTTAAGAATTCTTTCTTAATTGCAAGGGATTTTGCAAGCACAGCACAAGCACTGTGCAGGCGAACCTAAAAAGTGCTATGACAAGGCTCGCAACAGCCTCGTTACAGCAATGTATTTTAACTGTTAACCATGCTGCACAGCAACCGCCTGCTGTACAACATGACTGAATAAATAATGACAAACCCAGTATCCACTGTAGACGAGACCCATTGGCTTTGACAATGTTTGTTTCACATTGCTTCTCAAATATGACCATCTGTACATCTGAACCACATTCTTTCTGCATTGTGTTGTGGTTTGGAGTAAACATATTTGTGATAGAATAGAACAAAACTTTGAATGCCTGTGATTATGTTAGAGATCTGAGGCATTCTTGAGATCCGGTTCCTCAGCACCTTAGAATAAACAGCAGCCAATGCTGGGACATCAGTTTATTCCTTGGCATACGAGAAGTGTTCTGTTTGGACTGGGATCACTCCAGTAGATGATGTTACTAGATTCAGTGAGATCTCCACAAAGCTGCAGGAAAGGTCATCTTAGCTGGCAAGGTTTCTAAGTGACTTTCATTATTTTTTAGATCCAGCAACTTCGTACACCATGCAGACCTGGTGTTTCTCTTTACAAGAGAATTTGGAAGCACTCCTGATCAATGCCCTGTATTCTGAGATGTAATCCTCCCTGTATTTTTGTGTAGTGGATAGAAGTTTCCAGCTTGTATGCCTTCCACTGCTCCCGCAGAGCGAGAAAGAAGTAAAGCAGACAAGACAGAGGGCTGTACTGAGTTGTGAGGCTGGATGCCTTACAACTTTGCTCAGTTTGCAAGCCCTGCCAATTACAAAGTTAAGATTAAAATAAGGTAAAACATCAGCCCTGCACATTGGGAACTTTCTGTTGCAGAGTCAGACACAAAGCGCCAGCGATGCAGGAATCAGTTGGGCTTTATTCAATAAAAGAGAATCCATCCATCAGCCCTCTCATAAACCTGTGCAACAGAACTGTCCCCATAGAAACTCGCCATCCAGATCACGTAAACCCATTCCATGTTAGAACCTAAGGTGATAGAAGACACAAAGGCTAGCCAGCTACCCTAGGATACTACAGCAGTGGGCTAGCCTGGGACTGCAATAAGGTCCGGGTCATTGTGAGGAACCAAGAAACCCTCCCAGGCCCAAATTATGAGCCACCCCCATCAGAGAAAGGCCAAGAATTGGCCTGAGAAAGCCAGATTTTGTGTTATAGAAGACAGGTCTCAGGCCGTATTTATTACACCATCAGGATAGCATTAAAAAATATTTGGATTACCATCACACAATGTATATATTTTACATAAAATGGAAAAGAGCTGGAGAACTTTTTTTATATATCTTTTGTACTTCTCTATGCATCTTCCCTGGTGCTTTGACCCTTGCTGTTCAGCCAAAGTGAAGGTGCTGTGTGGAATGTTGGAGTGGTGCTGATGCAGTGGAATGCTTGGGTGCCTGTGAGGCGAGGAGTGTCAGTTGGAGTATGGGCTGAGCATCGGGGAGGCTGCTCCTGGTGGGGCTGTTCTAGCTATGGATGTACTTATCGGCAACTAAGACAAATAAATCTTCTAAAACTACACTTCGGCTACCAGACTTTTCGATTACAACATTTTGGCGATGATCTAGAGAAAGCAAGGCGTGTAACTACTCAAACATTTTAAGGAAACTGAAGATAGAAATACTGTTGTAACTAAGTGGCCAGAGAAATATGAATTCTTAGAGAAACAGAACGCGCTGCAGCCCCACCAGCTTCCTTTACATCAGCCGGCCCCAGTCAGCGCGTGCCTCTGTTAGTTACATGAACTAGTAATCATGTGAATGGAGACAACCTGCAGTGCTCTGTGCATGACCAGCAACATTGTGTTTTCAAGGATCTGTCAGTGCTTAGATGGCAGAAAGCGGCAGCTTTTTCTTCACAGTATCTTGCAGTGCTGACAAGATGGACTATGCTCGCAGCATGTTATGTTGGCACATCGGAGGTGGGCAGTCAACATTGTGTGTACTTTAGAATTGAGACTTGCAATATACTATTTTATTATCTAGTTATGGAACCGGCAGCCGGAGGGGACCATCAGGTGGCAAAAAGTCACATGGAGTCCTAGGGAATTGGGACATCTGTACGGCAGCGTATGACTTCTTGGTGAGAAGTTATCTTGAAGAACACGCCAGTTGTCCTCTGATTGTGCTAGAGGCTCCATTTATCGAGGAACATGTATGTTCGTTTACCTTGTTAGACTGGATGGCGGAAACTTTTACAGGACATTCTAATGACTTCCTCTTGGAGGCTGTCGCTACTTATTGTGCTTACACGTTGATGGATTAACTTGGATGTCGTCCAACTTTCCTTGTACGAACTACACATTTTTTTGGGTGGATTTTTTTATTCGCCCTTTAGGCTCGGCTGAGCCTTTGCAAGTTGTTACATATTTTTCCTTATGTTTTACGCGGGTTTTTCGAACTTTCACTCCTCTTTATATGGCTTTACAATACAGGCAATTGGTTCTGTCTCTGTCGAACTTGAACTCTGCGTTCCTCAATTGTATCCCCATTTTTTCATAGTCCATAAGGAATATAATGTAGTGGGCCAGCCATGGTCTGAGAATAAAGTGAGACACACTCATTCCAAGCACAAGGGTGCTTAATCAGTGCACAAACACAATCTCTACGATTAGTGTATAAAGCCAGGCCCTTCCTCTCTGCTGACTGAGTCTTATATCCTGGTATAAACTTAGATATATGGAGCCCACCAGAACGTTTAGTGCATTGGAGAGGCAGCAACGACTTGGGATCCGCAAATTACATAGGAGACCAATGCTCACAAACAGCTATCGGATTTGGGCAGAGACCGAGCCAGACCCATCGCAGGAAAACCTGTCACTGAAAGGCTATTGTGGGAGGGATAGAGTTAATCACACCCCATGGTCCCAACCATCTGAAATCAAAATAACAAGCTAGAAAAGTTGTCTTTAAAAGGCGAGTAGAATTGGGTTAGAGCCAAGACTTCAAAGCACAGAGACATAGTTGCAGATGCTTTTCAAGATCGCCCAGTGTGGATTGAAGATCTACGGAGTTCGACACTGGAACCATTCAGAACTGATTTAGAAAAAAAAAATTACAAATCTGGCTACCTGGGTGTACAAATCTCTACATCATGAGAACATCGCAAAGTAATGGGATGTAGGCTGTTATCAAGTGGATTGGTGCCTTCATCATACCCATAACTTGCTGTAGGCTTCTATTTAGTTGCTTTTGGATTCCAGGGAAGAGTTGCTTTTGCAGGGTCTTATCACAGCAGTGTGTCTTTATGTTTTTCAATTCAAGATTATTCTAGATTCCTTCTACTGTCTACCAAAACGCAGTGCCCGGGAATTCTAATCAGGAGCCCCTTGCTAACACAATCTTCATTGAGTTTCTAAGGGGAGCCTTGTCATCATCCTCCTCACCTCAATGTCTAGATCTCCATTCACAGGAATGTAGGCAATACACTTTCACTATGAGCATGTATAGTTATTTAAATGGTGAGAACCTAGCTGTGAAGCAACTGTGTGCTGTACATTATATAAGGAATTGGGAAACCATCTATAAGATTGTGTACATCAAGTGGGAATGAAACACTTTTTACAATTATTTAGGCAAAGGAAGATTAAGTGATTTACATAGAATAGCACAATGTTGGGTCTAGATGCAGAGGCCGGGATTCGAACCTGGATGCCCAGGTTTTAAAGCGGCAGCTTGAGCCACTAGGCCAGATCTCCTCCCATGTCCACTGTCTGGGGAAGATGTCCTCGCCCTCTGTCTTGTGCCATGCCAATATAGAGGCATCCAAAATGGATGCCAATTTGTTTTGTTATTAATTCTGTAAGCCAAGCTTAAGGATGAACATTAAAATACTCAGCATGTGCAGCGTCTCCTTTCAGTGTTTGCATCCAGTCATTACTTTACGCTTCCAACCCTTGAGCTGATCAGCTGTCCTTGCTGAAGTGATGGCCTAGTGGTCGTCTTGCAGTGCACAGCCAGTTCACATGATTATAGTACCTATTAAATGTGCCTAATATAGCACTCTCTTCATATTCTAATAATATTGTTTCTTTCTACAGACTTGCATCGTCAAACTGCTTGCTTTTCAAAAATTGTCCAATATATTACCAAAATCCAGCATGGAAAACTGACCTTTACTTAAAACTTTTGAAAGTCGCCTCTCCTGTTTTCTCTTTTAAATGGCCATCTCCTTCCCTTTCATCCTCTGCTTGCCCCCTCTCTCTGACCACAACCTTCTCAAAGGGACCAGCATGTTTGCCTTAATTTCTAGAAAATACCGATAACCCATTTCAAGAACTCAATCCCGCCTTTTTTGAAAGTCATAAAGCCACAAACCTAACCATACCGAATCTCTTACTCTGCCTCTCCAACGAGTAGCTTGTGAGCTACTCTACTGGTAGCTCTCCAGCTTCCTGTAAGTAGCTCTCCAGTGTAATAAATTGCAAGCTTTTGTTTGGATGAATTAATATTGGTATATCAAAATTGAGAAGGGAGGAGAATGTGTGTATTTCCAGAACTCATACGCTGATGTTTGATGAAGAATGCTTGAATTTCTAAAATATATTTAAAGCTGATATCTGAGCGACAACTCATGTGGTGTTGGGGAGACATATTACCAACATTACTACGTTGGTGCCAAGGGCATTGCAGCTATGGCTGTTATGTATTACTCAAGGCATTCCAAATTGACAGAGCCTTGACAACCCTGCCTGATGCACTGACATGATTACTACTGGGAATCTTGCATAAGGTGGCCAATAATGTAATCTTATCTGATCACTTGTGGTCAATATTACAGCATATTTAATATTAGTAGCTCGGGATTCTTTTCATTGAACATCAATAGCTCCTATTACAGAAAAGGTTAAATGGAGACCCCTTCTCTAGCTGGTCGATCAACCACACCAAACAACTGCATGACCTCACATACTCCCCACCAATGATCCCACCTCATTCCTCTTTATGACATCTATCACGGAGACGCTTTAGTGAATGCGTGGAATGATTTGCTTCTGCGAACAAGACGGATCCCAGTAGCACTGGGCTGACCACGTGCCTTGGGTTCTGTAGCAGCGTGCCGCCTGGCGTAAACGCTTCAACGCCTCCTCATGGCTACATTACAATACAATAGAGTCAACCCCATGTCAGACTAACGTTAAATGTGACTTACTCACCCTACCCCAACCTTGTCTTCCTACAGGAAAACTCCTTATTTTAATGTGGGCAGTTCACCTCTGGAAGTGTTTTCTCACTCACTCAAGTTTCACATGACACCAGTGTGCGAATTTCCTGTCACATAGACACCTGGAGACACAATTCCACTGTATGCAGACTGTGCGGTCTACTTTAGAAATGGCAGCATTGCCCTTCCAGAAGATTCCACCATCAGTGTCAATTCAGCAAACTGCTGGGAAGTGGTAGTACTATCCTAGATACTTGGACTGGTGATGTTGACATCACAAGGCTGACCTGTGACCCCATCCTTAGCCGCTGAACAATCTCCTATTGGCGGATACGTGGCCAGGGTTAAAGGGCATTCAAGAAGTGGAAACTCAAGAAAACAAATGGGGCTTCGCACACAATGGCTGAAGAGGCAGAATGCTGCCCCTGCACCATCTACACCAAATATAACAGCCTTCTGATTCTCAGCTTTATCCGAATTTCCCTGAGGATGTTTAAAAAACGAGAGCATCAAAAAGATATCTTTGCAACCCAGGGCCGACCTTGTTCTAAGAAACAAGCACAAACCGCACTGTTGGTCATGAATATCCGTAAGAATAAGCACTGGACCAGCAAGAACGAATGACCCAGAAATTCCCGGGCTGTCAAAAAATCCCTCCAATCCAGTTTCAAAGAACACTGACCAGGCGGCGGCTCGTGCTTTGACGTGCAAACGCTTACAGGCACAGGCGTGCACAAATGGTGTACATCATTGGCGCCGGGTGGCGGTGCAGCTCCTATGTCAGTGCGCGATTTGTTCGTACCCTGGGCTTGCAGCGTTGCATGACTCGAAACCCCGTACGTTTAAGAGACAGAAACAACAGCCGCGGGCCGCCGTTCCTGGGGGAGTCATAGGAGGGTTTTTGGTGCCCTTCCGCTAAAGGTGCCTTAAAGGGACGCTCTGTGTTTGCAGCGCCTACCGTGTGACATCGTGCCTGTTCATGCCCCTGGACAGGCTTCCTGTATTGTGACTGTTGGCCGCACAGGCAAAAGCGTTCCTCATGTGCAGGAGTCACGTCCCATTCAAATGAAGGAACGGGCACCTTCCGGCATGTGCCTGGAAACTTTGTGCCTGCACCAGCGCTTGAAATGGAAACATAGAAGTGTAGGCACTCTAGCAGAGTACGTGCCTCAGTAACGGACAGCACCGGCCCATTTAAAGCACGAGCCTGCACTATCCCTATTCCAAAACGGAAACATGGGCGGTTGAACCCGTTTTGCTCCCTAGGCAGTTATCTATATATGCGCCTAATGTATATGCGTTCCTCGCCAACTCCTCCTCCGATCCCTTATTGTTGATGCATAGATGTCTCCAGTCCTTCATTCCTATCCTTCCCCAGCGACCCGTGGCCTCGCCTCTCCTTTTGCGAGCATCTTTGCACGTTTTCAGATTCTCTCGTATCTTTTTCATGCACAATCACCAGTGCTATCCCCAGATGTACCAGGAAAAACAGTTCTCTGTTGAGTGTAAAAATGGCGCTCTTTCCTTTGTAATGCAGACCAGCCCAAGCACTGCTTTTCAGGGGCCGGCGGCATGGCATGTTCGGCTTACGGCTTACAGCTTTCCATGCACTAAACCATACCTCCCGTTCCAAGGGGCCCAGGGTTTATGGAACAGGAACATGACAAAAACGAGAAATACATCTATGGCGACTGTAACTGCAGCTGTGCCCAGAGTTGAGCCGAGATACCCCCCAGGTGAGTTGTGTGCGTTATAAATTAAAATAACATAACAGTGAGTTTGCAAACAATATCAAAGCCCAAAAAGACCATTTAGCGACCGATTGATAGAAAGCCAATACTCCTCACAAAAGTCAAAGCGCACCCCACTTCACAATTATTGTTTCCTCATTAGTGGGCCACGGCATGGATGCAGCTGCGTGTTCTGATAGGAATATCAGGAGGAAGCTAGACAGGTAAGGAGATGTAGAGATTCCCCACAGGCGGAGCTGTCTGAAAGGGCACCAGCAAGGGAGTGGCCAGAAAGTTAAAATACCCTCCACTTTGAAACAAATCTTTAATGACATTGAATGGGTAAAGCAGGTATGCCTGACTTCCTAGAATTGTTCTCTTCAGCTGTACACCTTCCTGTCTTTCCTCTCACTGTCCCACCCTTCCATTCATCCATTCTTTGATCCTTCACCCTGTCCTTTCGTTATTCCAACAATCCATTGATGTTCCATCCATCCATCCATCCATCCATCCATCCATCCATCCATCCATCCATCCATCCATCCATCCATCCATCCATCAGTTGAGTGATTCATTCCTCTATTATTTCACTCACAAACCCACCCTTTCACTTTTCCATCCATATATCCATACACCCTTTCATCATTCCATCCATCCAATGACCATTCCCTTCGTACGTTAATCCATCTTTTCACACTTCCATTCATTTTTCCATACACCCTTTCATCCAACCTTTCATCATTCCATCCTTCCAATGACCATTTCCTTCGCACGTTAATCCATCTTTTCACTTTCCCATTCATTTGTCCATACACCCTTTCATCCAACCTTTTATCATTTCATCCACCCACTGACCATTTCCTCCGCACGTTGATCCATCTTTTCACACTTCTATTAATTTGTCCATACACCTTTTCGTTTCATCCAACCTTTCACTAATTGATTCATTGACCTCTCCATTTGAACATTCCTCTTTCCAGCCCTCCATCCTTGCATCATTCCTTTGTTTTCAATCTTCCTTCCTTTACCTTTTGTTTTACACTTTTATCTACCATAAGGTTTTCATTTTCTCCTGTTTTTCTCACATTGTTCTTCATCCCCGCTCACTCTATTTTCTACTCTCTCTTTTCTTTTAAGGAGTTCATTATTTCATTTTCCTTTCCTGGGGCTCACTTCACAGTCTTTGTCCTCCATCTCTAAGCCCAGCCCTACTCTTGCTTTGAAATGTTTTAGGACACATTGTCTGCCGGCCTCCAAAATAGGCCACATATAAAACGAATCAACTTTCACTGGGACACAGATTGTGTTTTTCCATGGGTGCAGTGGCCACCCTTACTTAAGCTGCCGAAGCAGGGGTTGCCTACTCCACTGGGCTCTAGCGTTATGGCAGCATGATTGGCACTTCAGGGGTTGGCCAGAAGTCTCACAATGTGCCTCTTTATAACTGGAACAATAAATATGTCCTAATTTGATATGGTGCACACAAAAATGTGTTTCTCTAGGCACAAATGTTGCTGCCATGGATGGATGAGCAGCGTGTTACCCACAAAATAAGCTGTACTGGTCTAAAGTCCAGTACATAGCTGCGCATGTGTTAGAATGAACAGTGAAGAAAGACTTCAAGACATTTTAACATTTCTCACCAGCAGTCATACACCTCATGTAGATTCACATCACTGATACTTACTGCCCTTCAGCTACAACTCTAACTTTGATCACTAGCAAAACATGTTCCTAGCTAGGGACAGAAGCATGTTGCAGAAACCAAATTAGATTAATAAAATGAATTCGAAGTGCAGTTTTTGCACTGTTGTGCTTGAAGAGTCTCATGGCTGAAGAAGATTTTTTCATTTTGTCGTTTAAGAGCATAATACATATTTTAATGATGCGATTATGTGTTTTCTGAGTTCGATTATGGTAATTTATTTAACAATGTTATGAGTTTTTGCATTAAATTGATAATGTCCATACAGTTTTTCACGATGTTATGAGACTTCTCTTCTGTTAAAGGATATCACAAACATTTCAAAGATGGGAGAAGGCTTGTTTGTAGTTCTAGAAAGTTACAAGGATTTTTGATGAGGTGACAAAGCTTGTCAAGAATTTCAACCCGTCTAGAATCAGGTCAGCTAAAATCAAGACCAGCACTCTGAAGCACAAGCACTTTATTACCCTCGAAATGGGCTGCACAGATCATGAAATTTTGACCGATACTATTTTTAACTTAAGAGCTAATCACTTTTAAATGTAATTGTACAAAGATAAGGTTGTACACAATTTTAACTTCAACGTTTAATGTTTTGTCTTTTTTATATTGTGAGTTTTAATTAACTGTACAATAAATTCAAATTCAAGTCAAGAATTTCAGACTGTGATACAATCTTTTCATATGGAAATGAAAAGTTCACGATCTTGAAAACGTGACAAGAATTTTTTAATGATATGAAACTTATCTCTGTATAATGGAATCGCATTAATTTTTCAATGATGCCGTAGTGCTTTTGATTGATTTAAGAATCTCATTGAATTGTTAAATGATGTCATGAGATCTGTCATATGTCTGAAGATCGCAAACATATTTTGATAATGTTATGAGGGTTGTTTGTAATTTGAGAACGCTACTTGAATTTTCGGCATTATGCCATTTATCAAGAAATTGATGACATAATGATAATTATTTTGATGGCATGGAGGTGTTCTGCGTTTGAATATGTCAAATAGATTTTGATAATGTCCTGAGAGTTGTCAGGAGTTTGAGGACTTTACTTATTTTTCATGATAAAAAGGACACATAAAAAGTTTGTTGACATCACTACATTAGGTAGTGCTGTGATTGGGCTCATCGAAAGCTTGAATCAGTTTGATATTATTATGAGCTTTACCATTCGCTTGATGACATCCTAAGACACTTTAATAATATGAGGAAACTTTCAGACGTTGGAGGATGTCTCAAGATGGATGTATGATGCGGCTTGTCATGAGCGTGAAGATGAAACAGATCTGTTAATGCAGAGATGAGGCTTGCCATGAGTTGAAGGACATCCACAAGGGTTTTGATGTTTTGAGATCTGTCAAGAGATTGAGGACATTGGCAGACTTTTTGAGGGTGTTTTGAAGTTTGTCATGAGTTTAATGTCGCATCTTTTTTGTTGATGTTATGAGAGTTGTCACAAGTTTGCTGACATTCCAAGAATATTCCATTATTTAAAATGCTTGTTATGAGTTTTAGGACCTCACTAGATTTTTATGGTAAAGGAGGAGCAAGTCGAAGGCTGCAAGGAATTGGCATAGTCCAAGTTGGATGTTTTCTATAGATTTCCAAACGTGCACCACAAAAGGGCAGCCCTGATATTTTCAATCCACTTAGGTGGCATGGAAGCTCTAGAGCAGAACCTCGTATTTAATTTGCTTTACAAAGAGCTTTACGAAGAGCATGCATACTAGTTGAACTGCCCATCAATCTCTTCTAGAGACTAATGAAGTCCGATTTCAATAGCCCTCAATTACTACTTTAGTACTGAACACTTGGGTGCCTGTATCTGCAAAGGCAATTTAGCCACACCTGACTTTAACTGTCAAGTGTGGCTACATAACCAGAAAAATTATCCAGTTTTGTGTATGGTGCAACATCTATTTAATTATTTAATTTGGAGCATTTAGTGGTTGGGGAAGAGGTTTGTGTTTCTCTCAGAGAGGCTATGGAAAAAAAGGGTTTTTTTCTGAGAGGAGAATCTCAAAAGACAGGTTATTTCCCTCTGAGAGACGAGCTCTGTGGCTGGAATGTCCGACACAGCATCATCTGCGATGGGTAAAGCTATGTCCCCCTCATTTTGACTTGGCCTGCCTGAGGGCTGGTTACTTAAACCCCGCCACAGTACAGTCTCTACCTCCATGGAGAGGGAACACTCATGGTTCGGTTGGAAGAGATAAGCTACTGTGACATTAACAATTGTAAAAATGATGCTGGAGAAGCAGAGGCAAATGTAACAAAACAAATAAAAAATTGTATTGTGTCTGAAACTCACCAAGAACAATACAGGGAGGAGGAGAGCACTTGTAGTGATTGTGTCCCAGGGGAGCGTGCATACGTGCTGAACGCATACGACTAGGAAGTAAATATAGAGCGCCTAAGAAGCATGATGGACATGGACTGCATGACTTTCTTGGGAAATATAAAAACAGTATCACAAACACCCCAGATCAATTGTGGGCAAGCAGGAGGTACATTTCATGTTTGGGGAGTTTTCACAGGGTTGCCCCCACTTCAAATCAGTGGACAGATCTTGGGAGTAGAGATGGTGAAGGATGTTTGTCAGCAGAAGGGGCTGTGAATTCATATTTGCAAAATATTAATGTTATAGGATTGTTAAGCAATTAGTATCTTGGGATCCGGCCTTTAGAACCATGACATGTGTAGAGTTCCATACCTTCGGCTCCATGCCTCAAACGGCATGTCGTTGATTGTAAATCTTGGCTTGCACGAATAGCGTTTGCTTCATTGCGTACAGTAAATCCTTGGAGCCATTGTCATGCGTTTACTGTCATGAAATTGTAGTGGTTGGTTTAAAGTATTCTGCTCAATGTATTGGCTTTATATCTGAGAAAGAATGTCTTAATTTTAATGTTTTTTTTCTCTCGCTAAGGTTTGGGAATCAATGTCATGAACATTATATCTTGGGTGTCCTTGATTCAGTATTTGAATATGGGTCCTAATAATCTATTCCCTTGCTCAAACCCATGATTGCGCAATTTGCACACAGCCTGGTTTGAGAATGGGAGTTAAATTTCTTCTGCAATCTATGTTCTAATAGGTCGCGTTGCAAACCACCCGTTTCAATGTGATCCCAAAATGACTCAATGAATCAGTTGCAGTTTCAGACCCCCCTGATCGGGTCTATATGCAGGGAGTGAGGCCTGCACAGCACAGGTAGAGCTCTGTGTCTGCATGTGCTTCTTCAAACGGGAAACATTTAAAAAGGAAAAGGTAGCGGGTTCTCATTAGAGAGGCAGGTCCTGCTTTAAAAAAAAATCTGTCCTTTTTGAGAAGAAGTCTGCTTCCCTTTAGTCCACCAACACAAGACTCAAAGAGGAGTCTTTTCACGGGATCCTGTCTTCATTAACAGTTACCACACAAAACCGGGGAAGAGGGAGGTAACGAATCATTAATTTGGACCACAATTACCGTTACAACCCAGTGATACAGTCCCTTCTGAATTGCAAATAGGAGGGGAAGTCTCTTTTATGCCCTCTCCTATTTGTTGTGCAATATAGTCTGAAAAGCTGTTTATGCATCTGAAAAATGCCGACTTGTAAGGTTTTTTTACATTGTAAAAAAAAAAAACCTTTTGCTGTTATTTTGAGAATCTCAGAGTTTGTGACCGCAAAAATGACCTTGTATATCTGGCCCTTGAGCCCTCATGAGGCGTGTGCCAGTTTTTGTTGCGTAGAGACCACAATACCGAAATTTCAGATTTGGCTGGTTTCTATGCACCAAAAAAACAGCAACGATGGCTATTCTCCCCAGAATGGAGAATAACTACGTGGATCTAGAGATAACTGTTACTTTTCTGTGTAGTTTTCCCAGATTTCTTTGGGGAAAAACAAGATTTTAAATCTGCTATAATCTTACATCGGGCTTCAGTCTGTGGGAGGAGCACTGTCTGCTCTTTGCTTTTTGTTTCACGGGGAAGTTGGTGGTCAGTCTGTGGGGCTGCCCACAGCTCCCAATCCTGCAGCATTAAACAGGGTCCAGGGTTTTCAGCCCAGAATTATTGGGTCTGTTGTTTGAGGACTCCATAATGCTAGACTCGCTGATGCTGGAATTTGCTAGTTGCAAAATGTTATCTGGAGTGATCATGCTAGTTGAAATTTCACCGGTAGTAATGAAGGTTTTAGAGACTTGAATTCAGTGTCTTGAGTACAGTCTCAAGTATTTGTTGTCTTGAACTCTATAACGTGGGTTGAATGCCTATATCTCATGTTTTGAGCTCTCTTTTTGGGATTAGTGTCTTCGATATAAAGTCCTGGATTTTTCATCTTGGTTTTGAGATCTTACATTCAAAGTCTTAGGGTGTATGACTTTGATAAAATGTCATGGTATTGTTGTTTTGGTCTCAGGGACTTGGGTTGAATATCTGTGTCATAGTGTCTTGGGCTCAGTATTTTGAGCTCATGGCTGGGGCACGATATCTTGCCTTCAGGATAGTGAGTTCAATGTACTGATCTCAATGTATTTATCCCAAAATCATGGATTCTGTGCCTTTAGTACAATATCTTGCATTCTATGTATTTTTCAATATCTTGATTTGCTTGTCTTTAGCTGAGTGACCTTGGTGGCAACATTTCTTTTGTTCACTCTAGTTGACTGAATGTCTTGGACTTGGTTTTTTGGGTCCATTATTGTTTTAACTCAATGTCAGCCCGAGATTTTTTGACTCAGTTTCTCTGGTTCATTCACTCAGGCTTAATATCTCAAGTGCAATGTCCAAGGCTCTCCTTGTTAGACTCAGTTTCTCAAACTCTATTTCCTGAACTCTATCTTTTTGGTTCAGTGTCTTGGGATGAATGTGCTAGACTTGTTATTTTAGAGACAATGTCATTTCCATTGTTTTGTTCTCACTATCCCATGTTCAATGCTGAAGTTTCAATGTCAAGACCAGTATATAAAAATGTGTTCAATGTCTTGGGATCTCAGTTTCAGGTTGAATGTTTTTAGTTCAGGTTTCAGGTTAAATGTGGTCTGGATGCATTGTGCTGTGGGTTGCGTGATATGAGTGTGATGTATCCTCTGGGAGCTGTAATTTTGGTGTACGGTGGTCAATTCTGCGGACTCCAGGTGTTGCTGAAGCCTGAGGATGTTGTGCCTCTGTGCTGTATCCCCCTGTGTTGTTCATGCTCAGTTCCACATGCTCTAAGTATCTTACCTTCTAACCTTAAAGCCGCCATCCTCTGGAACTCAGGCTCCTGCAGCCATCTCCACATCCGCTTGAAGGTCTCGCGGCCAGACTTGAGCTTGCTCCAGGGCTTGGGGTTTCTGAGCAGGTCAGATAGGGTTCCTTGTGAACGACACAGCACCCGCTCGGCAAAGATAGCCTGAGGGATGCTGTATCTCTTAAGCTCAGCGATGATGCGCTGGGCGACTTCCCTGGTGTTGATCTCCTCCATTGGGCCAGTCAATGCAGAGCTCTGCGGCGCCACCGCAGGGATACCCCTGCAAGCCATATCTGGCCTGGGTGGTCCATATGGGTGCTGGCTCATGCCCCCTGGAGATCCCATGCCAGAGCTCGGCGGAGGAGAGAGGTCCCTGGAGTAGTGCTGGTCCATCCTGCCAAACATGGCTGAGTGGGCTTCGAAGCTGCCTGCTGATGACATCTTGTCCCCAGAGATGTGACCCCCGGAATGTCCATAACTGTGCATAGGGTTGAGGTTGGGGTTTTGACCCAAGCCCATGTCCTTATGATAGGGGCTGTAGAAGCTGCCTGGGTGACCCAGGCCTCTCTCTTCTCTCATCAAGGTGAAACTGCCTATGACGTTGCCGACGGGCAGGCACTGGTGATGCTGGTGCGGCTGTAGAGGCGTTAGAGTTGTGTAGCTGTTGACGCCACCTGTGGGCGAGTCACCTCCAAAGCCAAGACCTGGGTGCATGGGGTGCTCAGCGCGGTGATAGTCCCCTGCCTCCAGCACTGAGGCCATGCTGCCCAGCAGGGGAGGGCCCCGGTGCAGCCCTCGGCCCTGGCCATGCAGCATTTCTTGCTCGTGGCTGCACATGTCCCCGCCGGCCCCATCCAGGCCCAGATGCATGTTCATGGCCTCAGCTACAGCATGGTCCCATGAACTGCCGATGGCTTGAACCTCCCTGGGTCTGTGTGAGGAGAGGGGGCTGGGGGTCGCTGGGACTGAGGAGGGATTCTGGAGAGTTGACTGTGGCAGTGGGTGGTGTGGGAGAGTCACCTGGTGACAAGGAGGGGAGTAATGTATAGGGTCAGAGGAGTGGGTCTGAAGAAACGCCGAAAGACTCAGTTTCTGATGAAAACAGAGATAGGACTTGGCGGGAGCTCTGACTGTCCATACATAGGGGAACCCCTTGATGTTATTTCTGGCGCCTTGCCCCCACTATCGCCTCTTGTCTCACTTGAGCATGTCCTTCTGTGGGGCGTGCATAGAGGGTACAGCTCGGGTGCAATTAGACACACCCACTTTTATCTGTCAACACTATGTGTTCAAACCAGCAGCCACACACTACACAAACTAGACTTGCTCCAGCCCGCGTGATTCTGCTGTTGTTTAATGGCCCGCGTTACACCAGGCCCGGCGGGGTGCACAGTGCTGGGGGGGGGGGGGGTTGTTAGCATTCACTAGGGCTGATCTGCGCGCTTCCTGGGACAGTACCTGAGGGTAGAGGTTGTCTGAAGCTGGGGTGGTCTACACTAACCCTGGGTCAGGGTCTGGGGGGCTGAGAGAGTGCACACTAGGGGTGATCTGAAGCTGGGGTGGTCTGCACTAACCCTGGGACAGGGTCTGGGGGGCTGAGAGAGTGCACACTAGGGGTGATCTGAAGCTGGGGTGGTCTGCACTAACCCTGGGTCAGGGTCTGGGGGGCTGAGGGAGTGCACACTAGGGGTGATCTGAAGCTGGGGTGGTCTGCACTAACCCTGGGTCAGGGTCTGGGGGGCTGAGGTAGTGCACACTAGGGGTGATCTGCTCCCAGGAAAGTGCCTGAGGGTAGAGATTGTCTGAAGCTGGGTTGGTCTGCACTACTCCTGGGACAGGGTCTGGGGGGCTGAGGGAGTGCACACTAGGGGTGATCTGCTGCCAGGACAGTGTCTGAGGGTAGAGGTTGTCTGAAGCTGGGGTGGTCTGCACTAACCCTGGGTCAGGGTCTGGGGGGCTGAGAGAGTGCACACTAGGGGTGATCTGAAGCTGGGGTGGTCTGCACTAACCCTGGGACAGGGTCTGGGGGGCTGAGAGAGTGCACACTAGGGGTGATCTGAAGCTGGGGTGGTCTGCACTAACCCTGGGACAGGGTCTGGGGGGCTGAGAGAGTGCACACTAGGGGTGATCTGAAGCTGGGGTGGTCTGCACTAACCCTGGGACAGGGTCTGGGGGGCTGAGAGAGTGCACACTAGGGGTGATCTGCTCCCAGGACAGTGCCTGAGGGTAGAGATTGTCTGAAGCTGGGTTGGTCTGCACTAACCCTGGGACAGGGTCTGGGGGACTGAGGGAGTGCACACTAGGGGTGATCTGCTGCCAGGACAGTGCCTGAGGGTAGAGATTGTCTGAAGCTGGGTTGGTCTGCACTAACCCTGGGACAGGGTCTGGGGGGCTGAGGGAGTGCACACTAGGGGTGATCTGCTGCCAGGACAGTGCCTGAGGGTAGAGATTGTCTGAAGCTGGGTTGGTCTGCACTACTCCTAGGGCAGTGTCTGGGGACAGAGAGTACACACATCAGGTGTGATCCGGTCACCTCCTGGGACAGTGTCTGAGGGTGGAGGGTGCACACACCAGGTGTGATCTGCTCTTCTCACTGGTCAGTGTCAAAGGGTAGAAAGTGCAAACAAAAGGAGTGATCTACTCTCCTCCTGGGACAGTGTCTGGGGGCAGTAATTGCACACAAAAGGGCTGATCTGGGCTTCTCACAGATCAGTATCAGAGGGTAGAAAGTGCACACCAAGGGGGCGATCCGTTCTCCTCCCGGTGACTGTCTGGGGCTGGATTGTGCACACACCTGGCCGCTCCCCACCGAGGATGCCCCTCTAAGAGCCCCTCGGGAATCGCCGTGATCTCCAGACGGGGGGTTCAGGCAGTGCTCTCCGGCTCCGGGGATGCTGCAGGCGGAGTGCTCGTGACTGCGGCCGCTCGCGCAGATAAGGTGATCCGTGTGACACTCACAGGCAGAGGGCCCATGCTGGAGCTGTAAAGGGGATGCTCTTATCTGAGCTGCAGGCAGGACGCAGCCAGAGAGCCCACGCCGAAGGGGCTGTAGACGAGCTTCTCGTCTAGGTGCTCCCAGGCTAGACGTGCCTGTAGTGCTCAGAGGAAGGATGCTTCAGGCGGGACGCTGCCAAGCGCTTCCCACACGCAGGTGTTTCAGAGATTGATGCTGCTCGAGTGTTTCTGTGTGTGACGCTGCCGGGAACTGTTAGGGTCCCTGGGTCACGGGTCGCCGCGTGGTCCAGAGGATGCTTCGGGTCTCACAGGTCACCGCTTGGTCCAGAGGATGCTGCGGGACTCACGGGTCGCTGTGTGGCCCAGAGGATGCTGCGCTGGTTCACCGACCGCTGCGTGGTCCAGATGGTGATGCTGCGGGACTCATGGGTTGCCGCGAGGTCCAAAGGATGCTGCGGGACTCTCAGGTCACCGCGTGGTCCAGAGGATGCTGCACGGGTCGCTGCGTGGTCCAGATGATGATGCTGCGGGACTCACAGGTCACCGCGTGGTCCAGAGGATGCTGCGTGGTCCAGAAGATGATGCCGCGGGACCCACAGGTCACCGCGTGGTCCAGAGGATGCTGCGTGGTCCAGAAGATGATGCTGCGGGACTCATGGGTCGCCGCGAGGTCCAAAGGATGCTGCGGGACTCACCGGTCACCGCATGGCCCAGAGGATGATGCACGGGTCGCTGCGTGGTTCAGATGATGATGCTGCAGGACTCGTGGGTCGCCGCGAGGTCCGAAGGATGCTGCCGGGAAGTGCCTGTGTCGCCGCGAGGTCCAAAGGATGCTGCGAGGGATCACGGGTCAGGTGGTGTTTACTGTCTGCTGGCCTCGGGGTGCCCCAGGCAGGATGCCGTGGAGGTGCTCCGAGGCAGTAAGGTCCTGCAGGGGCTGCAGTAGGGAGGCTCACGGGGGGCTCGCAGGTAGAGTGGTCGTCGGACTCTGAAGCATGCGGGTCTCTGCCTGCAGCGCTCTGTCTGCTTCTCAGCGGCTGTCTCCGGCTGCTGGCAGTGCCCGGCGTCTCTCTGCCCGCTGTCCCTCTGCCCTTGCTCTTTCACCGTCTCATTTCCTAACCCTCCTTGCTGCCCAATCCCGGCTCTTCCTCCATCCGCTGTCCTGTTCGCACTCCAGCCTCGTGCCTCGCTGCTGCTCCCGGCTCTCCTGCTGTCGCGTCCCCTGCCCTGCCTCCTGCCCCGCGTGCCGCTGCCTCGGACCCCTGCTTCTGCCCCCTTCCTTTGCCTCTCGCAGGCCCGGCCTCCTCTCCTGTCGCCGCTCTGCCTGCTTCTTCCAGCCTCCGCGAGCGCATCGATTTTCGGACCTCACACCCCCCTCTCCTCTTCACACGTCACCAGCCTAAAATCTGACAGATGTGGAGTCAGAGCCGACCTGGGGTAACCCTTTCACTGCCGGAGGCTGGGCGGGGTGTGTGGAGGGGAGGGGGGGCGTCGCGAGGCAGAGAAGCTGCTGGGGGGGGGGGGGGGGGGGGTTTAAGGATCGAACATACAGTAGTGGGTGGCTAGCATCTTTGTATGATATATATGTGAGTGTGTGTGCATGTTGAACACGTGTTCGTATGTGAAAGTATGACATTGTGTATGTATGTGATGTGGATGTATATTAATTACATAGGCCTGAGCATGTGATTGCTGTCGGCGTTAATACAACGGCTGTGTTTGAGGTTGCTCTCAGATTTGTGTGTTTTTATTTGTGCAGGGTGCGCTGTACTCTATACAGACCACACACACTGAAATATGTATTAAATTTGGTTCATTTATAGTACATTTATGGCATTTACTAACACACATAAAGCGGATGACAACATTTAACCCGGTTCATGTCATATATTCTGTGTATTCAATTCTCTTCATTCAATTTTACAAGCTTATATTTCTGTATGTATTCCAGTAATTCACGGTGATCATATAACGGAGTTTTCTGCGCGTTAATTTGATCTATTTGTACCTATGATTTTGCGCTGTTATTTTTTTCCCTCTTGTGATACTATGTCGACAGCTAATCCTTCTTTTAATTCTGTGTCTCGTAAAGCGCTCTAATGCCCTCTTGTCTAGTCAGCGCTATATACAACTCTCAAATAAATAAATATATAAACAAATAAATATGTTAGGTACAAGAGGCATTTTGCGTGAAAAGCGGATGTGCACGAGTGACTGTGTGATAGCGGTTCTCGTGCACAAGAGCCAATCTGTGATGTTTATATCTTGCTCCAGGGTCCTTATACGGTGTCGGGCATTATGCGGTTTTGACTATTGAATACAAGTGTGGTTGTGCAGCGCTTGCTATCCTGTCGTTGTGACGCTAGCGTTAGCACATCTGGGGGGCGCACCCCTTCCTTGGAGGCTTGGACAGCGGCTCGCATCCTCCGACGGTGCCAGAGACAGGAGGGTCGGGGTGACCCCTGCCCCCTGTTAATTACATCTAGCGCTAATGGACCCGCCGTGGAGGGAGGATGGGAGAGAGGCCGCCGCAGTGCACAAGCTGACAGGGGCCCTGGGTACCCTTTTAGGGAGGAACGCAATTCTACAAATGTGCACTTCTTGGGAGCTCACGCGCCACGCCGCGCGTGCATTGAGTTAACCATTGTCAACACGTTTGCAAATTAGCATTCGATTATTTTTTTTATTTGAGACTAAGATTTAGTGTGGAGTGGCCCGTCCAATTGGAAGAGGGTGTACTATTAATGGGACCCGGAAGTAACCTTCACTCCCGCCTTCCGTGCGAGGATCAGTGCGGGCTGGAGGCGGCCTCCTCACTCTGGACAGGGGTGAAAGGACAGCGCCGGGCAGAGCCGGGAGTGTGAGCGCTTCACCCAGGGCACAGGAGAGGAGAGACCGCCCGGGTCACCTCCAGCCACGAACAGATAGCGCCTAGACTCTCTATGGGGCAGAGGGGATGCAATGCTGACCCGAAGCTGAAGAGTTGACGACTAGAGTAACGCTGAGGTACAGGAGAGACAGTACTGAACCCATCCCCGAAGAGGGGGGCGACTAGAGTAACACTGAGGTACAGGGGAGACAGTACTGAACCCATCCCCGAAGAGGGGGGCGACTAGAGTAACACTGAGGTACAGAAGAGACAGTACTGTACCTAACCCCGAAGAGGAGGAGGCAACTAGAGTAACACAGAGGTACAGGAGAGACAGTACAGTACCCTAACCCCGAAGGGGGGGCAACTAGTACAGGAGAGACAGTACTGTACCCTAACCCCGAAGAGGGGGGGGGCAACTAGAGTAACCCTGAGGTACAGGAGAGACAGTACAGTACCCTAACCCCGAAGAGGGGGGGGGGGCAACTAGAGTAACCCTGAGGTACAGGAGGAACAGTACAGACAAACTAATTTTCTTGACCGACGCCAAGCGGGTTTTCATCCAGCCCACTCCACGCAAACGGTGATACTAGCGGTACTGGACTCCCTACGACAAAAGGCTGACGGAGGCACTCCCCAGGCACTGGTGCTGTTAGATCTCTCGGCCGCATTTGACACGGTCGTCCATGGTATATTGTCAGACCGTGCCAGTGAGGCAGGCATCCAGGGCCCAACCCTTAGCTGGATCAGCTCTTTCCTGAAAGACCGCTCTCAGGCAGTCCGTATTGGCCAGTTTACAGCCCCCAAACTGAAAACCATGTGCGGGGTCCCACAGGGTTCCTCGCTCTCCCAGCACCTGTTCAACCTTTACCTTCTCCCGCTGATCAGATCTTTGAAGGAAAGGAGAGTGGTCACCTTCAACTATGCCGATGACCTCCAGCTACTGTTCACAATTGATAACTCCTCCCAGTCAATATCTGACTTTCAGTCCACCATGAAATTCATTTGTCACTGGATGGACCACAACCACTTAAAACTAAACCCAGGTAAAACCGAATTGGTTCTGACAGGTGGTGGTCACAATCAGTGGGGCCCAAATTACTAGCCACACAAATTAGGACCCCCCCTGTCCCCTCCCCCTCAGTGAAAAGCCTAGGGCTCACCATAAGCACTGGCCTTTCCCTAAAATCTCATGTAGGCTCTGTGATCTCCACCTGCTTCTTTCAGCTGCGTAAAATTAGAAAGATAAGCAGGCTACTGACCCAAGCAGCTCTGGTACAGGTCCTGATAGCCATGGTCCTATCACATCTAGACTACGCCAACGCAATCTATCTTGGTCTACCACTTGGCCTTACAAAACGGTTACAGATGGTACAGAACCAAGCGGCTAGACTGATATACAAACAGCCCAGGTGGCAACACGCTTCCAGTCCTCAGGAAGCTGCACTGGCTCCTATTCCCCAACGCTGCTCATTCACTATTGGCTGCCTGGTGTTTAAATCCCTGAATGGCTGGAACCCTAAATTCATAGATAGCCTCATGTCTCGCTACACTCCACGAAACCACCGCTCAGCCCAGCTCCAACTTTTGACTGTCCCTACTTTCAAGCTGAAGCGCCAAGGGGGTTGTAGGTTTGCAACTCTGGTCCCCCGATTATGGAGCTCCATCCCCCTGGAAATCAGGTCAAGCACTAACCTACTGAAATTCAGAAAATCTCTCAAAACATGGCTGTACATCCAAGCATACGAATGAACTGCATCCCCCTAGTATCAGCGCCATGAAATCAACCGGTGTACGAGCGCTTTACAAATCTTTTTTAACATAATATAACATTAACAGTACTGTACCCTAACCCCGAAGTGGGGGGGGGGGGCAACTAGAGTAAGCACTGAGGTACAGGAGAGACATTACTAAACCCAACCTCGAAGAGGAGGGCAACTAGAGTAACACTGAACAACAGGAGAGACTGTACTGTACCCTAACTCCGAAGGGGGGGGGGGCAACTAGAGTAACTTTGAGGTACAGGAGAGACAGTACTGAACCCAACCCTGAAGAGGAGAAGGCGACTAGAATAACACTGAGATACAGGAGAGACAGACAGTACTGAACCCAACCCCGAAGAGGAGAAGGCGACTAGAGTAACACTGAGGTACAGGAGAGACAGTACTGAACCCAACCCCGAAGAGGAGAAGGCGACTAGAGTAACACTGAGGTACAGGAGAGACAGTACTGAACCCAACCACGAAGAGGGGGGTGGGGAACTGGAGTAACGCTGAGGTACAGGAGAGACAGTACTGAACACAACCCAATTAGGGGGGGCAACTAGAGTTACACTGAGGTACGGGAGAGACAGTACTGAACCCAACCCCGATTGGGGGGGCAACTAGTGTAACACTGAGGTAAGGGAGAGACAGTAATGTACCCCACCCCAAAGAGGGGAAAGGGGGGCAACTAGAGTAACACAGAGGTACAGGAGAGACAGTACTGTACCATACCCTGGGGGGGTCAACTAGAGTAACACTGAGGTATAGGACAGACAGTACTGTACCCTAAACCCGAAGAGGAGGAGGCGACTAGACAATCACTGAGGTGAAGGACAGCCAGGAGAGACAGTACGTTACCCTACCCGGGGGGGGGGGGTTTCAACTAGAGTAACGCTGAGGTACAGGAGAGACAGTTCTGTACCCTACTTGGGGGGGTCTACTAGAGTAACCCTGAGGTACAGGAGAGACAGTACTGTACCCTGCCTCTTAAGAGGAGGAGGCGACTAGAGTAACACTGAGGTGAGGGACAGCCAGGACTGAACCCAACACCTGAAATGGAGGAGGCAACTAGAGTCACTCTGGGGTAAAAGAGAGACAGTACTGAACTACGAGGAGGAAACACGTGCTATTGGGGTAAGTGAGTGCCAGTACTGAACCTCCCCACGAAGAGGAGGAGACTATCACTGACATATGGCGATGCAGTACTGAATGCCTACCTCAGGGAGGAGACTATCCAACTAAAACTGGGGGAAAGGAACCCCAGACACAAAGAGAGGGCAACTAGGGTATCATTGGTGTAAAGAGGAGTCAGGGTTCAACCGAAACCCTGAATGGAGCTCAACCAGACCATCACTGAGGTAAACGAGAGCCAGACCTGACCCACAGCCCCAGAGATAAAACGACTAGAGGGGTAATGATGCCTCCCGTTCAGGGAGGGGTTCAGCACCAGCTCACCTTTACCCCAATGATACCACTAACACTGACAGGGGGACACAAGGACGGTTGCTGACTCAAACGAGACCCCGTACTGAACCACAGTACTGGAAATGAAGCTGTCTTGCTAGCATTGGGTTAAAGCAGTGCTCAATTTGAGCCAGTGCTCTCCAGTTCTCAGCACCGGTACTTAATTGTTTTCCGGTGCTCGGCACCGGCACCTAACTGTCAACACCATACTTAGGACAGTCTGCCACATGGTGGCGCTGCTTATCTAATTTAGAGATGAGCAGAACAACGGTTGTTTAGGATTACAATATAAATTAAAATAGTGCTAACACCTGCCTCCCCAGCCACTCCTTTAGCTTTGGGGACCTGGAATAATCTCAGCTGTTGCATTTACATGTGAGAGAGATGGTTAGTGGTTGTTTTGGCAGCGATGACAAGGGCAATGGGTGGTGCAAGCTGCAGTGGCCTCCTGGTCAGAGCCCTGGCACTTAATATTTTACAAATTAAGCACTGGGTTAAAGGGGCAGTGCCGGCCCCAACATTGAGAAGGAGGCCTATCTTTGGGATAAAGAAGCCGTGGTACTGACCACAACACTAAAAAAAAGAGGCCTCTAGATCATCACTGGGGTCAAAAGAGCCAGACTTGAAGCACTCCCAAAGATGAGGCCACATGACTATTGGAGTAAAGGAGGCCCAGGCCTGACCCCAACCCTGAAGAGGAGGCGACTGGGCTATCACTGGGGCAAATGGCGGTCACCACAGAGTCAACACAGAAGAGCGAGAACTACACTATCCTTGGGGTGACAGAGCCACAACTGAACACCAACCTGAAGAATAGGCCACCAGACCAACACTGAGGTAAATGAGACCCAACACTGGAGCCACCGCTGACGAGGAGACATCACGCTATCATTGAAGTAAAAAGATCCAGTACAGAACCCAATGGAAATGAAGCCAGCATGCTAGCATTGGGTGAACGAGACAGGATTGACCCCCAACTTTGAAAAGATTGCAAAAAGGCTAGAATAGTGGTAAAGATTTATCAGTGATGACCACAAAACTGAAGGGGAGACAACTGGATTGTTGTCTGGGTAAAGGATTCCAAGTACTGAACCTTGGGTTATTGGAAACCCCACACATGCTAGCGTTGGGGTGGAAGAGTCCAGTACTGACTTCCGGCACGGGAAAGGAAGCCACCAAGAATCTAATTGGGCTGAAGGGTACCAAGTTCTGCTTTACAACACCGAAGAGCAGCAGTGACACGGCTAATACTTGGCTAAAGGAGACGCTACTGAAGCCAACATTGGACAGGACGCCCTGCGGTAAAGTAAGCCCAATTTTAATCTCTAACTCTGGAAATGAGGCGCCCGGCTACAATTCTGGCAAAAAGAAGACTCGACATTGACCCCAGCACTGAATAGATGGACTCCCGACTATCACTAGGGCAAGGACTAGCCCTGGAGGGGTCCATACTGCCTCTAAATCTGATGTACAAAGTCCCTAGATTACTGCTGGTGCAAGGCGGTAAAGTACCGATTCCCAGTACTGTGAATGAAGCTACTAGAGTATCATTGTTGTAATGAAAACCCAGTCCTGACTTGCAGTAATGGACATGAGGTCACGGACTATCACGGTGGTAAGTAATCACGTTAGCACATAACATTGGAAACCTGTGAAGTAAGGAAATTAGCAGCACAGACCCTTACAATCTACACAAGGAGCCCCTGAATTACATAATGGGGGCAGTAATGGCCACTAAAACAGGGCAAGAGGACCCCAAGTTAACGCTGAGATGAGGGGGAGGGTATTAATTTCTTTATAAATAAAAAAAAAGGTGGGGACTCCTTTTGATTTGATTTTAATTTTATAAAGCGCTCAATTACCATAGGCGTCTTGGTGCTGCTTCTGAAAAGTGTTCAAGAAATTCAAGGGAACAGTGTTAGTTGCTGAAAAGCCAAGTTTTTAGGGCTTTCCTGAAGGAGCATAGATTCGGACTGTCCTTTAGCGTGATAGGGAGCGAGATCCACCATTTAGCTGTTCCTGCGATTAAGCTTTTTCATCCCCAGTGAGCTCTTTTCATTCTGGGGATCATTGAATAATGGAGTGGAGTGACTGGAGGTATTCAGTCGTTAACACGATGAACAAAGTCCCAGTACTCTTGGGGGGTGAAGGATGTGAAACACACAAGATGATGGACGGAATGTTGCACATTGTCAAAACATTCACCCCCAGTCACAGATCTGGGTAAAATCCATTGTTATTTTGCTCACCACGCCACCCCAGTTCAGACATGGCCATATGCAAATCAGTCTTGACCCAGTGCCTCATGGGAACAGTCCAGCCCGAACTGCCAAGCCAGGTCCTCCCAGGACCGGAAACAAGCATCCTAGGACCGGTTTCGGGGTTTCACCCCTCATCAGCCAGGATAGCTTGACTCCAGTGACGTGGTGAGCACGGGACCCACGTCTGGGCATACCCTTCCCACAAAGGGCGAACAGCAAAACACACAAGATGATGGACGGAATGTTGCACATTGGCAAAACATTCTCCCCCAGTCACAGATCTGGGTTAAATCCATCGTTATTTTGCTCACCACGCCACCCCAGTTCAGACATGGCCAAGGTGAAGGATGCGCCCAGGACCACCCCTTTAATGGAACAGCAGCGGCCGCCCTTTCTTTGGGATGAGAAGGTGCCTAGGAAGATTGCTTCACCAGTGCCCCCAAGACTGGAAAGAAGTCCTAGGGTGTCTTTGCACTTAGGAGGGGCAGATCTTTCACTTTAAATTTAAGGTAGGTTGCACTGGGTGTGAGCGTGAAGAGGGAAAGACGTGTTTAAATCAGGAAAGTACGGATTTAGACTGTGGCTGGTATCAGGGAGCATGTGTGCTCGTCTGTGCGCGTAAATGAGTGCGGTGCGGAAGAGTCCACCTTCTTCTGTCCACATCTGTGATACAGCGAGTATCCGAGTAGATATAAACTAGTGAGCATTCTGAGTGGGCACAAAGTAGTGAATGTTCTGGGTAGGTATGAATACTGGGATGGTATTACGTGGTGAGTGCCCCCAGCAGGGTTGAAGGGTGATTGCAGGAGAATAAATATACATTTCAGGAAAAATGGCTTCTTTTAATGATGCATCCGGTCTTGTCACTGAAGATTCCTTTACTAGATTATGTGAGAGCAAAAAGTGATACTGACAGCCGACCGATCATCTGTAAAGGGATGGGGATGGGTACACTAACAGAAAGAACCAGGTCAGTGACATTTTCAAACTAGCTTCTTTGAAAGAGTCTTATACAACTTAGAGATAGCCTGGATTTCTTCAATGGCATGTGGCTCAAATTTTGTATTCATTTTGATATAAATTTGTATTTAGTTGAATTGACATTTCAAAGATGTATTAACTGCTGAAACACAATGTGTCTTTAGTTCTTAATGTTATTCTATGTACGTAGATTTTATTTGTCAAAATGAAGAATTTAAGAATAAAAGCTTAGCCTACACTAAATGAGAACATAATGGAATTAACTGCTACATAGTATGAAGTAATACACTCATTGAGGGTGTGAGGAGGGAGGGTTGTAGGTAAAAAAAAAACCTACAAACTCAACCACAACTCATTGGTGTTATAATCATATATTGGTTAGTGCAAAAACAAAGCGCTAAAGTTTGTATTGTTTAACAGAGTTGAAATAAGGTTCATACGACTGTTTTTTAATAAAGTTTACTGTTTCTCACTAAGTATGATTACAAAAAACAGATTTCCAATTAAAAAAATATATTTAATTAAGTCCATCAAAATATCGAATAATTTACTTTCATCTTTGTCAAGATAAGAATTCATAGCTTTATAATTATAGATAGGAAAAGAATACAATGTACATGCAATGAGAAGAATCTTATGTATCCTCCTGCTCATTCCACCAAGGCGAAAAGAACGCAAAATCTGAGCGGAAGTAAAAAAAAGACAATTAAAAAACAAACACACACACCCCACCCAAGAATGTTCTCAAAACAGACGGCACAACTGGATTATCTATTCACAATTAGGGTATATGCATATATAAAAGGGTACATTGTATTCTTCTAATAACCATTTAATATTATTTGTTATTATTATTCATAAACCTCTTGTGATTAGGTTCTGCGCACATTTGTATTTGTGTATACTTTTGTGTGTTGTTTACAATGTATGGGTACATGTTTGTACATTTCTTTAAGTGTAACTGTGTATCTGTGTTCGTATATAAATGTATGTGTGTATATGTTGGACCTGATACTCATCAGGACGCGTTTTCCTAAACTTGTTGCTTTTTTTGTCTGGGTTTTACTGATTCTCTTGTGTGGCCTCCAGGCTCTGGGCCCTTTCCCACAGTAAATACAGTGTAAAGGTGTGCATGCCCTTCTTACACTTGTCAGGAACTGGCGCTGACTCAATGTTCTGAAACATGGGCCGGTCTCCAATCACAGACTGATGTGTGCGCACCGGCGTCTATTGTGATTGAACTCATGAGCAGCCTCCCATTGCAGGCCGCACTGTGGTGCCTGTGATTGCGTGTACAGTCTGCCATCGCAGGCATGTGCCTGCGCACTGACAACCGTATTAGTAACCCCTTGTCCAGTCTGCTGTTGTAGACTCGGGCGGGTGCACTTGCACCCCTGGTGCTGGGGACTGTGTGTCCAACCTGTGATTGCAGGCCAGTGTGCGCACTAGTGCATGTGCACCCAGGTAGTGAGGAATACCTGTGTGTGTTTTCACTACCTATGAGGCTGTTCTTTCCATAGGTTAAAATGGGGAAGTGGTTGACATTGCTCCGGGCTGCAATATTGGATTACAGTGGAGCAACCTCAGGGTGTTTCCTATCAGTGAATTTGCCATGCCAAACCGTTTCCAGTGGTAAAGGGGGTTTTGGCATAACTTGCATAGAAATGCCACTTATAGAATAGGACCATTTCTATGCTCCAAGAGTCTTGTGTGCCATGGTGTCTGGGTCTGGTGGACACCACTGGTTGGGGGAGCACATCTGTGCATTCCCCAGCGAAAGCCATAAGCCATGGGCATACCTCTAGAACAACAGACCTCTGCCATTTTAGGGCCGGATGGGATGGATAGGTGGGGCAGGTTATGACCCCATTAAAGGTTAGGCTCTACATTCCACTGCCCATGGCAGATAGGCCTACAATTTAGGGGAGACATATGTGGTTCAAAGGGAAACCCCTTAAACCCCGTCTAACTTCAAAGACACACAACAGTATAACCACTGGTCCCATCTTTCAGCAAAGGGTGAGATATGCTTGAGGGGATGCGGGACCGGAGAACCCGGACTTACTGGTGTACACTGCCAGAAGACTCTGTTGTGCACATGGAGGATTACTGCCATTGAAGGGGACCACATGTCCTTTCTGAATAGTGGCTGGCCTGGGCTGAAAACCTGTGGGTGGGGGGTGTTTCCGTAGTAGTGCCTCATTCTACCTCATGTGGCTCTGCTGAACTTGCGCCTGTGTGTGTGACCGGAATGGTCTGGTGCAACCTGTATCATCGTGCACCAGACATTGCACCTGGTGCACGATGGGAGGGAGGTATGAAATTTGCATCTCTTCACTGTGTGTGACCGGAATTACCTGGTGCAACCCATCTCAACGTGCATCTGTTATTGTGCCTCATTTCCAGAGAGGTATGGAATTTGCAACTCCTCGTGTTTGCGACCTGAAGTGTCTGGTGCGACCCATACCAATGCGCACCAGACGCTGTGCCCGGATTGCCTGGGTACGACCCTGATCAATGTGTACCGGTCGGGGTGCCTCCTCCTACAGAGAACCACTCCTGTGTTACGCCCCATTCACTGGTTGTTCCCCTTTGACCCTCATCACAGCGGACCAGCTGCCCTCTCCACACTTGCCCCCCCCGAAGACATCTTGGAGCCAGGTAATAGCGAGAGAGATTGACTGGGTTGAAGGACTGCTCCTGAGACAGTTCAGAAGCGGATGAGGGGACTGTGTGACTCCTTTGTATTTTGAGACCTATGGGTGAACTTCCAGAGTGGCTGCTAAACTCCCCTTGTTTACATCTATCTCCTAATTAAAAATTGTTACATATCTCCACCTGTTTCTCAAGGACCCAGACTAAGTGTAACTTCAGCCACATGTGGCCTAGTATCCGGGAAGCGGGATTGGTTATCTTCCATTCGTGGGTATAGGACAATTGGGGTGAACTAGAGGGTGGAAGGAGGCTGGGTCCACAGAGTCTGCCGGGTGTTTTCCATTGACCTGCTGGGTACCAGTAGCACCGCATTAGGGTGCCTAGTGCGTGTGTTGAAGAGCGTTCCATACAGACTAGGCTGATACCTGTCGCACTGTGTAGCGGTGTGGAGTGAGTGATAGTCTGCAGACAGCCTGTGATTCATGATACTGACCGGCGGTGCTGCTTTTTACGTTGATTCCATGCCAAAAGTAAAATACATTTGACATTGGGTTTAATCGCGTGGCTCCGGATGTGGTGCTCCTAAAAAGTGTTCTAGGTTCGTGTATGTACATATCTTTGATATTTTTGTGACCCGGGTGTATTCGATAACTGTGTGGGGATTGTATTTTCAGGATTGCTAGGGTAGACCTGGGGAGGACAGCGTGTCGCACCGCATAAGGGTGCTCTCCTTCTGGGGGAGGAGCGGGGTTGGATTAGGAATATTCCACAGTGTGCACACTACTGATATCATAACAATACAAGTGGGCCTAGTACTGCTAGTAATATATTCAAAGGTGTTTTATGCCCCAAAAGTATATGATGTTCATGTTATAATGATTGAATATGTGTGTTGAATATAAACGTTATTTACATACATCCTGTGTGAAGTCTCTTTTGTGGCACTCAGTGTATTTATCGCGAGTAACTGCTGTGCATTTGCTTTGCACATTGCCTCTGTCATAAGCCTGACTGCTCGGTGCGAAGCTACCTAAGGGTGAGCACAGGTTATACAGCGAGTGTATTCACTCACCCTTGACAAGAGCGATAACTTCTGCGTGACTTGGGGCATCCCTTCAGCCAACCAGAAAGTGCTGGTTCCAACAGTATGTGCATATATATTTATATATTCATGTTCCTGTATGTGTTCATTTTTATTGTATTCGTATGTATGTGTGTCTGTTTTTACATACATGTGTGTGTTTTACCCGGTCTGTGTGCACCGGCTCAAAATGTATTTGTGTGCATGTATGTATATGTGTGTTACTATATACGTCGAAGCCATCTTATCTCATGTCGCTGCCCTATGAGTTGATGGTAATGATTGCGTACTTGTACCTTTTAGAGCAGGCTGCGCTAGTTAGGCTTTTTCTGTAGATGCTACCTACCACTAGACGTGTTAGAAAATACTCTAAACTTCCTTTAACTCCTCAGTGACGGCTGTGGGTGAGCAGTCATGCCAAACTCATTTGAGGTGATCAGAGGGCTGGTGCTAACTACAATATTACACAAAACTATAAAAAGTCATTTTCCAGACAGAGAGATTATTTTCACAAAGGATGTGCCTTCAGGAGCAAAGCCTGAAATTAACGAGTCAGTCAGTCAAAACATATGTTTATTTTGACCTTAGTCTTTTAAACAGGAATTCTTAAAAACACAATGTAGCAACTAAAATCCATCACAAAATATTCAATATAAAACACAGTATAAAAAACAATTAAAGCACAATTCATCCAATCAATAAAATCTACATCTCCTAAAACATCATAGAGGATTAAAAGAAGAACTCCACTCAATTCAATAAAATGATCTCCGTTTGACTGTAAAAATGTATCAAGAGACAGTAAAAATCACCCCATGGCATTATTCATGTCAAGAAATCTCATTTCGACCAATAGTTTAATCGATTCCCCCTTATCTTTAATACAATATTTTATTTAAATCCCCTTTTATGTTGAGGCCACATTTACAAATGTTTCCTTCATTTAGCAGAATACCTTGTCTTTCTGATATCAGAACTTGGTTGAACCCACATCTAAATCACAAGAGACTTCGATACATCTTGATGTTCGGAAGTCTCTCCAGAGAGGGAAAGGTCTTCCGCTCTTATCCATGAATTTATCAAGTGAGCGACAGATTGTTTCTTCCTCAAATATATAAGATCCTCCTCCCTGCAAGACCTGTTATCAGGTTAATACCAGCTGCTATTTTTAATTTTTAATTTGCTGTAACAAGTTTGGATCCTCCCTCTAACTCCAGGGGCCTAGATTAGCTCACTTTGCAATGTCTCCCTTTTACATAACAGAGATTTTAGGGCCAGATGCACGACCATTCCATTTTGCTGGTTACAAATTGCCTTTTTTTGCGACTCGCAAAACAATATGTACTTCCGTGTCTCAGATATATTTAGTGATTCTCAAACGGCAATTAGTGGCCCATTAGAAATGGGCTGCAATCACAGGGATGGTGGCCTGCTGGGGACAGCGGACCACCATGTCTGTGTTTGCTTTTTAAATAAAGCAACTGTTTTTTTTAATGCAGCCCATTTTCCTTTAAGGAAAACAGGATGCGTTTAAAAGAAAAAAAATGAAAAGTGGGACCACTGCCGGCCCTTAAAAAATATTTTTGCTACAAAACACAAAGTGGAGGGGGGTCACATGGGGAGCCGTTCCTATTTGCCACTTGCTTGCCACCAATTTGAAATTAGTGGTAAGTGCGATTGTTTTGCTACCGCATTTGCGGTTTCAAAACAACCGTACACCCCCTGCGACTCGCAATTAGCAAGGGATGCCCTTGGCATGCCCCTTCCGAATAGCGACTCGCAACCCCTATTTTGCAAGTGAGTAATAGGTTACTGATTCACAAACGAGAGGTAGTAAATGCTATCCTTTTTAGCGGTCACAAATGGCCCGATTTTCTGTTTGCGACCACTACAAATGTTCGGACATCTGGCACATAGAGATTTCCACACTATTTATTTGTATCCAAAATTGTATTGTCTCTGCATGTGCTAAGTGTGTCCACCCCGTCAGACCCGTTTCCACTCTAACTGCCTGCAACATAGAAGAAGGAGTAGTCTTTTTAGGCACCTTCCTTCTTTGAGGTACCACTTGTTTTTGCCCCCTATGCTGACCACCACAGCACCATACTGAAACTGTAGCCTTATCATGGCCTGAAATTAACCAGATCTGCTCTGCACCTAGGACCAAGGTGTGCAGCAAATGGGAACCTCCCAGCACCTAAGACCACAGACTGAAACAAATTGGATCTCCCCAGCACCTAGGATCATGAACTGAACGACCAGTACCTCCCAAGTACCAAGATCCAACTTAGACGACATACATGACTTGCCCCGCCCCTACGACTGAACATTGAACCCTCGGACCATAAATGAAACAAACTAGAACTGCTCATCACCTTGGGGCACAGAGTGTAAAAAACAAGACCAGCCGAGTACCTAGTACCACGAACTGAAACCAGCTGGAGCTCCCCAACACCCCTGACCATGAACTCAAAGAAAACACACCCAACACCATGAACTGAAACACACCGGGCCTGCCCAGCAACTAGGACAATGAAGACCTGCTAGCCAAACCTCAACCTCCTTAACTAGATCACATCTTCAACGGTAGACCGAACAAAACAAGACCACGTCTCCTCTACCCATACCTCAATGACTGAACCATGTCAACCCCCTCCCATACCAATTCCATTAGTCCACGTCCTCCCAATAAATAATGCTTTTACCATTAAAGCACGTCCCCATGAAGAAGACAATAGGGATAATCAGAAGTCACCCATAACTAGACACAATAAAGGCGTTGCTTTTCTGTTAAACACGATTCACTTGGTTTGAACTCCGAGAGATGCTGGTGTGTGTACAAAGTGCATCTATCACTTAAATAAAAATAAATACATAAATCAAATATTCGTAAAGCGTGATAAATCACCCGTGAGGGTCTCAAGGCGCTGAATTGTAGGCACGGGGAGATCAAGTGATTTGACCAGAATCACAGGTTGTTGAAGCCAACACCGAGACTCAAACCTGGTTCCACCGGCTCCGAAGCCACCAGCTCAGGCCGTTACGCCATATCCTCTCACCCACTTCATGCACACAGTGCTGTTCCATGCCCGCAACAAAATGACTGGAGCAATCCGATGAACCTCAGACACTATACCAAAGTAGACTTCTGATTGACTACAGCTCAACCAACACTCTGCCAGCCATTCCTAACAAGCAGAGTTGCTACTTACTCGCTCTGTCAGAGGAGGTAAGTGCTATACAGATCTACAACACTAAACCAGACCATGTCTTCTACAGAGCGCATCTCCATCACGAAACTGCACTTCACTCACTGTTCCTACACCAGGGAAGGCTTCCTTCACCAGTCTACATCACCACCAACCCTTCCCTTTTCTACTAGATCACATGCTCACCAGAGTGTGCCGCTTCACGTGCTCCCCTCCACCCATAAACCACATCTACTCCGATACAGAACACCTCCCCCGTGAGGTCACATCTCCAGCACATGATCACATCTGCTCCACTAGACCACATTTCCTCCTCTGGGTCACATATTTTCCTCAAGAGCACATCTTCACAACCCCAAGACCACCCTGACTTCACGAGAAAACACCGGTTCCGCAAGGACACATCTCTCCCTGTAGACCACTTCCTCGCCACACCACATCTCTAATGGGTGACACATCTAAACCAAACCACATCCTGTCTGCTGGACTGTGTTCCTTCTAGACCAGATCTCCATACGATGGACTGCATCTCACTCAATATGTCACATCTATTAAACTAGAGCATAATAATAGATCGCATCTCACCTGCACCATGTGCAGGTATTAGATCAGACAGCCATTAGGCCACACCTGCATTACTAGGAAAGCCTTTCACCGCTCCACACAGTGCTTAATTTGAGCCAGTGATTTCCGGTGCTCAGCATCCGCACTTAATTGTTTTCCGGTGCTCGGCACCGACAGCTAATTGTCAACACCATATTTAGAACAGTCTGCCACACGGTGGCGCTGCTCATCTAATTTAGAGATGAGCAGAACAACAGTTGTTTAGGATTACAATATATATTAAAATAGTGCCAACACCTGCCTCCCCAGCCATTCCTTTAGCTTTGGGGACCTGGAATAATCTCAGGTGTCGCATTTACATGCGAAAGAGATGGTTAGAAGTTGTTTTGGCAGCGATGACAAGGGCGATGGGTGGTGCAAGCTGCAGTGGCCTCCTGGTCAGGGCCCTGGCACTTAATATTTTACAAATTAAGCACTAGCTCCACCCACTAGACTACATCTTCAGCAGACCTGGCCTACTGCTATGGAAAACCAGACCCACCAACCCGCAGTTACGGCGGGCCTGTATCTCCACCATTAGGTCGCCTCTTTTCCACCGCACACGTCTCATCCACAGTTCACGCGCCTCCGCCACTGACCACACCTTCACCAGTGGAGTACAGTGGAACCAGAGCACATGACCACGCGTGCAGCACCCCACTTCTGCATGAGGAGACCACGCGCCTGCCACTACACGACACCTCCTCCCACAGAGGACCCCCATCCCTCGAGTCCACGTCACCCACGCTCCCACCAAGCTGCATCATCACCGGCCCAGGGCTCGTCCACAGAGCCAGGTCTCCAGCACTAGAGCACAGCGCCTAGGCCGTGTCCCCTCCACCCCTGCCCCGCTAGAGAGAACCAACCCGCCATGTCAGCCCCCCGCAGCCGAGGCGTGAGGACATCTCCACGTAGGTGAAGATGTGAAAGTAATACCGCACACAAGGCATCCCAGGGAACACGCAGTGATGTGAGCCGAGGGTGGTGACAGCGTCCTCGGGGTCGCTTGTCTCTGCTGTATCTGCCCAGCGGTGGTGCAGGCCTCTCTTTCAATGGTTGATGCTAGGGGACAGTCTGGCCCTGTTTGTTTCGGTTTATAGTCCTGGGTGCCAGGAGAGCTGTTTTTTCCTCTCTTGGCATCGCAACTTGACCAGGACTGTGTGAAGCTGGCCGCACACATGCCCTGCTCGCGCCAGTGTGAAGCGCTACAGACGCACGTCACTTAGTGGCGCGTCCGCCCTGGCTCTGCAAGGAGCTGTCCGCTCAGCGTGGTGCTGAAGGGCTATTTAAAAACACGCGTCCTGCTGCCGCCGATTGGGAAAACACTGCCATGCCCCTGGCAGCGCCGAGAAGGCCCAGACGTTTCTAATGTGCTTGAATGCCCTGTGTTTGAATAAAGCCCGCGGGGGGCCGGATAGCAGAGCGCATTCAATGTCAGACTTAAAAACAACCGGCACAGGGGCACAAAAACAGGGAGTTCGGCGTTAAACGAAAAGTCTACACTCCAAATCTGAGCAGACAAGACACAGTGCCTGCGGAGAATCATCAACAGAAAGTGCTGCAAACACTTTCATGTCCAATTAACGTTTTTTTTCCTACAATACCTTCGGCTTAAAAAAAATCAACAGAAAACGTGGTACGGTAGTACTAATCGGGTGGTAAAATGATTTTAAAAAGTCTCGGATGATCTAAGCGAGGGTATTCAATTCTACTAAAATGCATCAACCGCTAGAGAGGCCCAAAATAAATTATTGAATTTGCATCCGCTTCGGCAAGCGCTCCAAATCCTTATATTTAATGGGTTTATATTTATTATTAAATCACCGGAAGGTCCCATTTACCCGAGTCTCTCGGCAGAGAAGGTTAGGTTCGTCAACTTGCAGTTTTTTATACATATATATTTATCTATTTTTACAAATTGTTGGGGCCTCTTCCGAAGTCGCCCTGGAAGGGCGAGGGCATTTTGTCCACACCGCAAAACGGGGCCGAACTTTGCTAACGTCGTTCCCCGCTCCCAGACATATTCAGAAACATCGAGGCGCTCGGCGTCCCGGCGCTTGCTTAAAAGAAATCGATTCAAATCCCATCCCGCCCGGACACGCGAACATTATAATAATGAAAGATGCCTGAAAGGACCTAAGACAGAAATGGATATATTCTGATTATTTTTCATAATTCCTTCTCGGGAGCGGAAAAAAAATCAAATTGCGATGTCTGGGAAAGATTTGGAGAAATGAAACATTAATAAATACGTAAATATGTATTTGTAAATGTCATGGCGGAAAGAGAAGGATGTTGCCTGATTTCCCCCCCCCCCCCCCTCCCCGCACTTATTGAGACACTGTATATGAGCATATTAAAATACTTAACGCATTTCCCCTCATTAATTTGCTTTTTAGCCCCTTCTGAGCAGAGTTTAAAACACCCCTTAGTTGATTAATCGCTTTTTATTGATTCATTTGCTGTTTGGCAGCGACACCGGTCCCTCCGCTGAATACATTTAAATACATTTCGCTGCCATTAAAAGAAACAGTACACCGCGGCGCCTTGAGTTTGTAGGTGCCCATGGGGAGGGTGGGGGGTATTAGGTGCGACCGGTGTCTTATGGGAGCGAGGGGGAAATGGGACATTAGCTTTTAATGTAATTTAAATTGGCAATTGTATTAAAGAGATTGGACATTCCGCAGCTTTCTCAGAAATACCATTTATTTAAATGATGCCTCTGCTCGGAATTTTTTTAAAGTGGAATATAAGTTGGGACGGCGAGGTGGGGGGGGGGGGCAGGGTCCTCTAAGATAAAAACACATTTGGGCTCCAAACTCTTCCCCAAAAAAAGCAGGAACCTCTTTTCTGCTG
The DNA here is from genome assembly GCF_964204655.1 of Triturus cristatus. Taxonomy (NCBI): domain Eukaryota; kingdom Metazoa; phylum Chordata; class Amphibia; order Caudata; family Salamandridae; genus Triturus; species Triturus cristatus. The sequence goes on along the minus strand of NC_140595.1, from coordinate 98,233,496 downwards.
GCTTCTCAAGCCTACAGGTATATAATATTTCATTGTTAATAAAAATATATAAACATCGAATAAATTAATGTTTTTGTCTATGGGATACAATTTATAATTTCAACAGATGAAATATCAATTGGAAAATAATTTCATAGCGGCGAGAGGGGCGAGCGCGCACCTTTAACAAGCCCGTTAAGATTTTATTTTTTAAGAACCGCTATTTCGCAAGTCGGGCTGATTTTCACGCTGGTTTTGGAAGGTACGATAAACCACGATCTGTTCAACAATTTTAAGACGCACTCGAAACCTGCGTTTCTTTCTCTGCCCCCAGTCTCTCCCAACACTTCGAAAAGGAAATGACACGTATTACTAAAGTTCTAACACGGCCCTGTAAAATAGCAGATGTTCACTGTAAATGTGGATAAAACGGCGTTTTTTTAAACATAAGAAAACCCCTGGCTGTGATGACCTCCACGCACAATCAATTTCTAAATACAGACGGGGTAAAAAAAAAAAGATTTTTGTGTGTGTATATCTTGGGGTCAAATTTAAGTTGTTTTTAGGACACTCAGAGTCTTAATAATTCTTACATGTTCCGAGGGCATGAGTGCCCCTTGGGGCATTTGAGTGGGCGTTTCTCTACTCACGCACCCCACTCCCCTCCAACGTGCCCATGGTTGGTTGCCCCCTTCCTCCTCCTCACCCTCAGAGAAGAACTTGATGGCAAGACATGGCCCTCTGGGCTGAAACACACACACACTAAAACGCAAACCCAAACACCGAAGGCCCCGAGTAATGCCACGTACATGCTACTTGCCAATACAGATCTTTTTAAAGGGGCCTTGTGATCTGCCTGAAACTGGCCCTAGGTGCTTTACACCAACACGACGTCATATGGGGACCCTCGAGACAGGTGGGGCTTCCGAGTGCTTCACGAGACACCCCTGTCATGTTTTGGATTAAAAGATTTGTACAAAAGAAACTGCACACATGGACGCACGTCCGTAGTATACCCAGACCCTTCGTTGCATCCTCATCACACACAACAGCCCCCCGCCCTCCAAAAGGCCATGTCTGAGAACACGGGCCCCCGTTCAATGCTAGACAAACATCCGAAGACAGAGCAACTCACAGAGAGTTCAACAGAGTCATTTAAAACCAGCACAACCGCGCAAAGTGGGACACATTGGCATACCGAACACTGCGGCACAGCACTCCCTGGGTAGGGTAGGTCAATGAAAATACAGAGCAGTAAAATACAGCCCTATACAGTGAAGTGTCGTTAAACGTGGTTTGTTAAAATGCACGAAAAACAAGAGGAGAGCCACAACAAAACACGCTGTGATGATCGCCCGTACGGTGTAAGGGCGGGCCTACGGCCCAGCCCACCCTACAGCCCAGCCAATCATTTTGGGTCACTGGCATGGTTCACGTGCACCTGTTTAACTAAGGCGTTTTCTGTCCTCGCGACACAGCCGCAAGTGCGGGTCTCACTCTATAGTTTCTATAATGGTGCACCTCTAGAGCTGACCTTTGTGGCCCTTCAACGTGGCGCTGGCTCCACCCGGCCCTCGTCCTCTCTTTCCCACTCCCTGCTCCTCCCTGTCAGTCTGTCTGTCCCTTTCAGTCCATCTGTCTGTGCTGCCCTTTCTCCCCCTGCCAGTCTCGGCTCTACTCGGTGTACTGTGTGTATCCGCCGCTCCCCACCTGCGCTTGTCCGTCTTCACCTGGCCCTTTGTCCGTTTTCACTGTCGCCACCGCTCGTGTCTGCAGGCCTGTTGTTCATACCACGCACACGCGTGATCGATAATCCGGTTTACAGAGACACAAATCAACACGTCACAGGCACCCCTCAGTATTCCAGTGCGTGAGTAGGAAGCTGAAAACCCAGATCGATAGAGATCCACGATCGATGTGATCGATCGCAGGCCCAGCACGTTACGCCTTTAGCCTCGGTAAGTGCTTATGTGCTGCAGCCCCTTATCTACGCATGTCCATGCGCACACATGTGTTAAGTATGTGTATAACCCTGGAATCAGTCCACTGGCTACTAATATTGAACATATCTTGGGGTATTGCTGGCTCCGCGGATCCATACACACTCCCACTTCCGGGTGTCTGTAAATGATTATTGAGGTAATTGACAGCTCTGGAGGATTGCTGGAATCCCAGATATGGCGGGGTTGTGTCCTCATTGCGCTCACAGTCACGTGGCTATCTCGATATGTCAGGTAACTCCGAGCGCGAGGAAGCATGTTACTATCGGCAACTGCCAGCAGCAGCGGGCTATGGTTCCATCTGACCCCAGGCATCCTCTCACCGCCGGGTCACTCATTCCTGGAGTGAGCGCAGCAGAGTCCGCGACTTGTTTATTTGTGTACTGCCAGCAGTTAACTGTTTCTGTAGTGACAGCAGCAGTATAGACTGGACGTTACTCGCAGTGACGGTCACTTGCTTCTAAACTTAGCAGCAGAGACTGTCAAATTCGTATTTCTGCACAGGCAGCAATAGACTGACATTCATTTATTTCTCTATGGCAGAGTTAGTCTTGTTTCTGCACTCATGCAGCAGCAGAGAATGCCAGTTTCAAATTTTTGTATTGATATCAGAATCAGTAGAGAATGTCAGGTTATAATTTCTGTACTGACAGCAGCAGCCGAGACTGTCACTTACTCATTTCTGTACTGACAGCAGACTGCCAGTTTTTGCTGTACTGACTAGCAGAGACCGTGAGTTACTAATTTCTGTACTGAGAGCAGCAGTGACTGTCAGTTACTAATTTTTCTACTGACAGAAGAGACTGTCAGTTACTCATTTCTGTACTGACAGCAGAGACTCAGGTTTTGCTGTACTGACAGCAAGAGTGACTGTCAGTTACTCATTTCTGTACTGACAGCAGAGACTGTCAGTTACTAATTTCTGAACTGACAACAGAGACTGTCTGTTTTTGCTGTACTGGCAGCAGAGACTGTCACAAATGTCTGTACTGACAGCAGAGACTGTCAGTTACTCATTTCTGTACTGACAGCAGAGACTGTCAGTTTTTGCTGTAATGACAGCAGCAGCAGAGACTGTCAGTTACTCATTTCTGTACTGACAGCAGGGACTGTCAGTTATTCATTTCTGTACTGACAGCAGGGACTGCCTGTTTTTGCTGTACTGACAGCAGCAGCAGAAACCGTCAGTTTTTGCTGTAGAGAGCAGCAGAGACCGTCAGTTACTTTTTTCTGTACTGACACTAGAGACTGTCAATTACTCATTTCTGTACTGACAGCAGAGACTGTCAGTTACTCATTTCTGTACTGACAGCAGAGACTGCAAGTTACTCATTTCTGTACTGACAGCAGAGACTGTCAGTTACTCATTTCTGTACTGATTGCAGAGACTGTTAGTTTTTGCTTTACTGGCAGCAGCAGCAGACACTGTCAGTTACTCATTTCTGTACTGACAGCAGAGACTGTCAGTTACTAATTTCTGCACTGACGGCAGAGACTGTCTGTTTTTGCTGTACTGACAGCAGCAGAGACTCTGTTTTTGCTGTAGAGAGCAGCAGAGACTTTCAGTTACTAATTTCTGTACTGAAAGCAGAGACTGTCAGTTACTCATTTCTGTACTGACAGCAGAGACTGTCAGTTTTTGCTGTACTGACAGCAGGAGTGACTGTCAGTTACTCATCAGTTACTCATTTCTGAACTGACAACAGAGACTGTCTGTTATTCCTGTACTGACAGCAGCAGCAGAGACTCAGTTTTTGCTGTAGAGAGCAGCAGAGACTGTCAGTTACTCATTTCTGTACTGACAGCAGAGACTGCCAGTTACTAATTTCTGCACTGACAGCAGAGACTGACACTTTTTGCTGTACTGACAGCAGCAGCAGACTGTCACTAATTTCTGTACTGACAGCAGAGACTGTCAGTTACTCATTTCTGTACTGACAGCAGAGACTGTCAGTTATTCATTTCTGTACTGACAGCAGAGACTAAGAGTTACTCATTTTTGCACTGACAGCAGAGCCTGTCAGTTACTAATTTCTGTACTGACAGCAGAGGCTGTCAGTTACTAATTTCTGTGCTGACAGCAGCAGCAGAGACTGAAGTTGTTGCTGTACTAACCACAGCAGAGACTGTCAGTTACTCATTTCTGTACTGACAGCAGAGACTCAGCTTTTGCTGTACTGACAGCAGCAGCAGAGACTGTCAGTTCCTAATTTCTGTACTGATAGCAGAGACTGCCAGTTACTCATTTTTGTACTGACAGCAGACTGTCAGTTACTCATTTCTGTACTGACAGCAGAGACTGCAAGTTACTCATTTTTTGTACTGACAGCAGAGACTGTCAGTTTTTGCTGTACTGACAGCAGCAGTAGAGACAGGCAGTTACTAATTTCTGTGCTGACAGCAGCAGCAGAGACTGTCAGTTGTTGCTGTACTAACCACAGCAGAGACTGTCAGTTACTCATTTCTGTACTGACAGCAGAGACTCAGCTTTTGCTGTACTGACAGCAGCAGCAGAGACTGTCAGTTCCTAATTTCTGTACTGATAGCAGAGACTGCCAGTTACTCATTTTTGTACTGACAGCAGACTGTCAGTTACTCATTTCTGTACTGACAGCAGAGACTGCAAGTTACTCATTTTTTGTACTGACAGCAGAGACTGTCAGTTTTTGCTGTACTGACAGCAGCAGTAGAGACAGGCAGTTACTAATTTCTGTTCTGACAACAGAGGCTGTCAGTTTTTGCTCTACTGGCAGCAGAAACTGACAGTTACTCATTTCTGTACAGACAGTAGAGACTGTCAGTTACTCATTTCTGTACTGACAACAGAGACTGCCAGGTACTCATTTCTGTACTGCAGAGACAGTCTTTTTTTGCTGTACTAACAGCAGCAGCAGAGATTGTCAGTTTCTGCTGTAGATAGCAGCAGAGACTGTTTCTTATCTTTTTATTGATATCCGAAGCAGTAGAAAATGTCAGTTAATAATTTCTGTACTGACAGCAGCAGCCAGGACTGTGAGTTACTCATTTCTGTACTGACAGCAGACTGTCAGCTTTTGCTGTACTGACTAGCAGAGACTGTGAGTTACTAATTTCTGTCCTGAGAGCAGCAGTGACTGTCAGTTACTAATTTCTGTACTAAAAGCAGAGACTGTCACTCATTTCTGTGCTGACAGCAGCAGAAGAGACTGTCAGTTGTTGCTGTACTAATAGTAGCAGAGACTGCCAGTTATTCATTTCTGTACTGACAACAGAGACTGTCAGTTTTTGCTGTACTGACAGCAGCAGCAGAGACTGTCAGTTACTCATTTCTGTACTGACAGCAGAGACTGTCAGTTTTTGCTGTAATGACAGCAGCAGCAGAGACTGTCAGTTACTCATTTCTGTACTGACAGCAGGGACTGTCAGTTATTCATTTCTGTACTGACAGCAGGGACTGCCTGTTTTTGCTGTACTGACAGCAGCAGCAGAAACCGTCAGTTTTTGCTGTAGAGAGCAGCAGAGACCGTCAGTTACTTTTTTCTGTACTGACACTAGAGACTGTCAATTACTCATTTCTGTACTGACAGCAGAGACTGTCAGTTACTCATTTCTGTACTGACAGCAGAGACTGCAAGTTACTCATTTCTGTACTGACAGCAGAGACTGTCAGTTACTCATTTCTGTACTGATTGCAGAGACTGTTAGTTTTTGCTTTACTGGCAGCAGCAGCAGACACTGTCAGTTACTCATTTCTGTACTGACAGCAGAGACTGTCAGTTACTAATTTCTGCACTGACGGCAGAGACTGTCTGTTTTTGCTGTACTGACAGCAGCAGAGACTCTGTTTTTGCTGTAGAGAGCAGCAGAGACTTTCAGTTACTAATTTCTGTACTGAAAGCAGAGACTGTCAGTTACTCATTTCTGTACTGACAGCAGAGACTGTCAGTTTTTGCTGTACTGACAGCAGGAGTGACTGTCAGTTACTCATCAGTTACTCATTTCTGAACTGACAACAGAGACTGTCTGTTATTGCTGTACTGACAGCAGCAGCAGAGACTCAGTTTTTGCTGTAGAGAGCAGCAGAGACTGTCAGTTACTCATTTCTGTACTGACAGCAGAGACTGCCAGTTACTAATTTCTGCACTGACAGCAGAGACTGACACTTTTTGCTGTACTGACAGCAGCAGCAGACTGTCACTAATTTCTGTACTGACAGCAGAGACTGTCAGTTACTCATTTCTGCACTGACAGCAGAGACTGTCAGTTATTCATTTCTGTAATGACAGCAGAGACTAAGAGTTACTCATTTTTGCACTGACAGCAGAGCCTGCGAGTTACTCATTTCTGTACTGACAGCAGAGACTGTCAGTTATTCATTTCTGTACTGACAGCAGAGACTAAGAGTTACTCATTTTTGCACTGACAGCAGAGCCTGTCAGTTACTAATTTCTGTACTGACAGCAGAGGCTGTCAGTTACTAATTTCTGTGCTGACAGCAGCAGCAGAGACTGAAGTTGTTGCTGTACTAACCACAGCAGAGACTGTCAGTTACTCATTTCTGTACTGACAGCAGAGACTCAGCTTTTGCTGTACTGACAGCAGCAGCAGAGACTGTCAGTTCCTAATTTCTGTACTGATAGCAGAGACTGCCAGTTACTCATTTTTGTACTGACAGCAGACTGTCAATTACTCATTTCTGTACTGACAGCAGAGACTGCAAGTTACTCATTTTTTGTACTGACAGCAGAGACTGTCAGTTTTTGCTGTACTGACAGCAGCAGTAGAGACAGGCAGTTACTAATTTCTGTGCTGACAGCAGCAGCAGAGACTGTCAGTTGTTGCTGTACTAACCACAGCAGAGACTGTCAGTTACTCATTTCTGTACTGACAGCAGAGACTCAGCTTTTGCTGTACTGACAGCAGCAGCAGAGACTGTCAGTTCCTAATTTCTGTACTGATAGCAGAGACTGCCAGTTACTCATTTTTGTACTGACAGCAGACTGTCAGTTACTCATTTCTGTACTGACAGCAGAGACTGCAAGTTACTCATTTTTTGTACTGACAGCAGAGACTGTCAGTTTTTGCTGTACTGACAGCAGCAGTAGAGACAGGCAGTTACTAATTTCTGTTCTGACAACAGAGGCTGTCAGTTTTTGCTCTACTGGCAGCAGAAACTGACAGTTACTCATTTCTGTACAGACAGTAGAGACTGTCAGTTACTCATTTCTGTACTGACAACAGAGACTGCCAGGTACTCATTTCTGTACTGCAGAGACAGTCTTTTTTTGCTGTACTAACAGCAGCAGCAGAGATTGTCAGTTTCTGCTGTAGATAGCAGCAGAGACTGTTTCTTATCTTTTTATTGATATCCGAAGCAGTAGAAAATGTCAGTTAATAATTTCTGTACTGACAGCAGCAGCCAGGACTGTGAGTTACTCATTTCTGTACTGACAGCAGACTGTCAGCTTTTGCTGTACTGACTAGCAGAGACTGTGAGTTACTAATTTCTGTCCTGAGAGCAGCAGTGACTGTCAGTTACTAATTTCTGTACTAAAAGCAGAGACTGTCACTCATTTCTGTGCTGACAGCAGCAGAAGAGACTGTCAGTTGTTGCTGTACTAATAGTAGCAGAGACTGCCAGTTATTCATTTCTGTACTGACAACAGAGACTGTCAGTTTTTGCTGTACTGACAGCAGCAGCAGAGACTGTCAGTTACTTTTTCTGTACTGACAGCAGCAGACAGTCAGCATTTGCTGCACTGACAGCAGCAGTAGACACTCAGTTACTTATTTCTGAGACTTGATTACTTTTTTCTGTACTGACAGCAGCAGAGACTTACGTTATTTTGCAGCTGCTGTCAGTACATACATAAGTAACGTAATTCTCTTCTGCTGGAGTGAGTATAGAAGGAGAAAATATACTTTTTGCTGTACTGATAGTAGCAGGGGAGACAAAATTACTTATTTCGGTACTGATAGCAGCAGAGACTGCAAATGATATACTTCTGTACTAGTAACAGATACTCTTACTTTTTTCGGTACTGACAGCAGCAGCAGAGACTGTCAGTTACTTTTTTCTGTACTGAGCAGCAGCACATACTGGAATGTCACTTGTGCACTGCAGCAGCAGACAGAGCCTGCTTTCCTCGATGTGTGCACTGGCAGCGGTAGACATGTCTGATCACATGCATACACACCCACCACGTCATATGTGTGCAGTGGCGGCAGTAGACATGTCTGATCACATGCATACACACCACGTCACCCATATGTGCAATGGCGGCACCTGATCACATGCATACACACCCACCACGTCATATGTGTGCTTTGGCGGCAGCAGACACGCCTGATCACATACACACGCTCCACATCATATTTGTGCACTGGCGGCAGCAGACATGTCTGATCACATGCATACACACCCACCATGTCATATTTATGCACTGGTGGCAACAGACACACCTGATCACAAGCATACACACCTACCACAATATATGTGTACACTGGCGGCAGCAGACATGTCTGATCACATGCGTACACACGCACCACATCATAGGTGTGCACTGGCGGCAGCAGACATGTCTGATCCCATGCATATACACCCACCACGACATATGTGTGCACTGGCGGCAGCAGACATGTCTGATTACGTGCATACACATGCACCACATCATATATGTGAACTGGCAGCAGCAGACATGTCTGATCACATGCATACACACGCACCATGTCATATGAGTGCACTGGCAGCATTAGAACTTGTCTGATCACATGCATGCACACCCACCACGACATATGTGTGCACTGGCGGCAGTAGACATGTCTGATCACATGCATATACATCACGTCACCCATATGTGCAATGGCGGCACATGATCAAATGCATACACACCCACCACGTCATATGTGTGCACTGGCGGCAGCAGGCAGGCCTGATCACATGCATACACACCCACCACGTTATATGTGTGCTTTGGCAGCAGACAGGCCTCATCACATGCGTGCACACCCACCACGGTACTGGCAACAGACATGCTTGATTACATACACACCCACCAAGTCATATGTATGCACTGGCGGCAGCAGACACACCTGATCACATACACACGTTCCACATCATATTTGTGCACTGGCGGCGGCAGACATGTCTGATCACATGCATACACACCCACCATGTCATATTTGTGCACTGGTGGCAACAGACACACCTGATCACATGCATACACACCCACCACGTTATGTGTACACTGGCGGCAGCAGACATGTCTGATCACATACGTACACACGCACCACATCATAGGTGTGCACTGGCGTCAGCAGAAATGTCTGATTACTTGCATACACATGCACCACGTCATATATGTGAACTGGCAGCAGCAGACATGTCTGATCACATACATACACACGCACCATGTCATGTGTGCGCACTGGCAGCATTAGAACTTGTCTGATCACATGCATGCACACCCACCACGTCATATGTGTGCACTGGGGGCAGCAGACACATCTGATCACATACACACCCACCACGTCAAATATGTGAACTGGCAGCAGCAGACATGTCTGATCACATACATACACACACACCATGTCATGTGTGTGCTGGCGGTAGACATGTCTGATCACATGCATACACACCCACCACGTCATATGTGTGCACTGGCGGCAGTAGACATGTCTGATCACATGCATACACACCACGTCACCCATATGTGCAATGGCGGCACCTGATCACATGCATACACACCCACCACGTCATGTGTGTGCTTTGGCGGCAGCACACACGCCTGTTCACATACACACGCTCCACATCATATTTGTGCACTGGCGGCAGCAGACATGTCTGATCACATGCATACACACCCACCATGTCATATTTATGCACTGGTGGCAACAGACACACCTGATCACAAACATATACACCTACCACATTATATGTGTACACTGGTGGCAGCAGACATGTCTGATCACATGCGTACACACGCACCACATCATAGGTGTGCACTGGCGGCAGCAGACATGTCTGATCCCATGCATATACACCCACCACGACATATGCGTGCACTGGCGGCAGCAGACATGTTTGATTACGTGCATACACATGCATCACATCATATATGTGAACTGGCAGCAGCAGACATGTCTGATCACATGCATACACACACACCATGTCATATGTGTGCACTGGCAGCATTAGAACTTGTCTGATCACATGCATGCACACCCACCACGTCATATGTGTGCACTGGCGACAGTAGACATGTCTGATCACATGCATATACATCACGTCACCCATATGTGCAATGGCGGCACCTGATCACATACATACACACCTACCACGTCATATGTGTGCACTGGCGGCAGCAGGCTGGCCTGATCACATGCATACACACCCACCACGTCATATGTGTGCTTTGGAAGCAGACAGGCCTCATCACATGCGTGCACACCCACCACGGTACTGGCAACAGACATGCTTGATTACATACACACCCACCAAGTCATATGTATGCACTGGTGGCAGCAGACACGCCTGATCACATACGTACACACGCACCACATCATAGGTGTGCACTGGCGGCAGCAGAAATGTCTGATTACTTGCATACACATGCACCACGTCATATATGTGAACTGGGAGCTGCAGACATGTCTGATCACATGCATACACACGCACCATGTCATGTGTGTGCACTGGCAGCATTAGAACTTGTCTGATCACATGCATGCACACCCACCACGTCATGTGTGCACTGGCGGCAGCAGACACATCTGATCACATACACACCCACCACGTCAAATATGTGAACTGGCAGCAGCAGACATGTCTGATCACATACATACACACACACCATGTCATATGTGTGTGCTGGCGGCAGCCATTTTTGATAACATGCATACACACCCACCACATCATATGTGTGCACTGGCGGCAGCAGACACACCTGATCACATACATACCCACCACGTCATTAGTGTGCACTGGTGGAAGCAGACAGGCCTGATCACATGCATACACACAACTTCTCCCATGTGTGCACGGGTGGCATCAGACAGGCCTGATCACATGCATACACTCCCACCACGTCCTGTATGTGTGCACTGGTGGCAGAAGACATGTCTGATCACATGCATACACACGGACCACATCATATGTGTGCACTGGCGGCAGCAGACATGTCTGATCAAATGCAAACACATGCACCACGTCAAATGTGTGCACTGGCGGCTGTAGACAGACCTGATCACATGCATACGCACCCACCACATCATATGTGTGTGGACTGGCAGCAGCAGACATGTCTGATCACATGCATACACATGCACCAAATCATATGTGTGCACTGGCGGCAGCAGGCATGCCTGATCGCATGCATACACGCCCACTGCGTCATATGTGTGCACTGGCGGGAGCAGACACACCTGATCACATACATACCCACCACGTCATTAGTGTGCACTGGTGGAAGCAGTCAAGCCTGATCACATGCATACACATCCACCAGATCATATGTGTGCACTGGGGGCATCAGACTGGCCTGGTCACATGATTGCACGCCCACCACGGCACCCATGTGTACTCTGGGCAGCAGACAGGCCTTGTCACATGCATACACACCACGTCATATGTGTGAACTGGCGGCAACATACATGTCTGATCACATGCATACACATGTACCACGTCATATATGTGCACTGGCGGCAGCAGACATGCCTGATCGCATGCATACACGCTCACTGCATCATATGTGTGCATTGGCGGCAGCAGACACGCCTGATCACATGCATACACTCCCACCACATCCTGTATGTGTGCACTGGCGGCAGAAGACATGTCTGATCACATGCATACAGACGCACCACATATGTGTGAACTGGCGGCAGCAGACATGTCTGATCACATGCAAACACATGCACTACGTCATGTGTGCACTGGCGGCAGTAGACAGACCTGATCACCTGCATACACACCCACCACATCATATGTGTGGACTGGCAGCAGCAGACATGTCTGATCACATGCATACACATGCTCCACATCATATGTGTGCACTGGTGGCAGTAGACAGGCCGAATCACATGCATAAACACCTACCACATCCAATGTGTGCACTGGCGGCAGCAGACATGTCTGATCATATGCATACTCATGCACCATGTCATATGTGTGCACCGGTGGCAGTAAACAGGCCTGATCACATGTATACACACCCACCACGTCATATGTGTGCACTAGTGGCAGCAGACCTGTCTGATCACATTCATACACACGCACCATGTCATGTGTGCACTGGCAGCAGCAGACCTATCTGATCACATGCATACACATCCACCACATCATATGTGTGCACTGGGGGCATCAGACTGGCCTGGTCACATGCTTGCACGCCCACCACGGCACCCATGTGTACTCTGGGCAGCAGACAGGCCTCGTCACATGCATACACACCACGTCATATGTGTGAACTGGCGGCAACAGACGTCTGATCACATGCATACACATGTACCACGTCATATATGTGCACTGGCGGCAGCAGACATGCCTGATCGCATGCATACACGCTCACTGCATCATATGTGTGCATTGGCGGGAGCAGACATGTCTGATCACATGCATGCACACCCACCACGCCACATGTGTGCACTGGTGGAAGCAGACATGTGTGATCACATGCATTCGCACCCACCACGTTATATGTGTGCATTGGCGGCACCTGGTCACATACATACACATTCACCACCACGTCATGTGTGGGCCTTGGCGGCAGCAGACCGGCCTGGTCACAAGCATACACACCACGTCATATGTGTGCCCTGGTGGCCGCAGACATGCCGTATCACATGCATACCCATCACGTCACATGTGTGCCCTGGCGGCAGCAGACACGCTGGATCACATGCATACCCATCACGTCCCATGTGTGCTCTGGCGGCAGCAGACATGTCTGATCACATGCATGCACACCCACCACGCCACATGTGTGCCCTGGCGGCAGCAGACATGCCTGCCTCCTCCCATCACTGCTTGTGTCTCCCCCCAGGGCCGCGCGGGCCTCCATCAGCGGTAATGAAAAGGCCGTGAATTAGCCCGGGCTGGTGAGATATCTCACAGATATGATAAAGCGCCCTTCCTGGGAGGGGCTCCGAGCGAGGCCCCCGTTAACCCGATTTGGCGCAATAAACATTATTTAAGTCGAACCCCCGCACCGCTTTACCTCGCACATGAAGGAAATGGCAGCGGGAAAATCGAATTAAAGCCCATATTTACCGGCGCGGGATCGGGTTCCTGACAGCGGAAGTGAGAGCGGCGTCTCTTCCAGCCCTTTATCCTCCTTAATAAATACAACCTGCATTATCCGCTCCAAATTGGTCGGGATTAGGTTTGGGCCCAGAGCTTCTCAATTTTCTATGATCGGATAAACAGAATATTGTAATAAAGTCCCGGATAATATTGTGCAGGCCTGACACGTCACCGTCCCGTGTTTCGTCCCTGCGGGGGGCTCGTATTCTGCCAGTTTTATGAGGGCCCGGGTTTACCATGTATGCTTTCATTTTGGTGTGACTGTTTTTGGGGCAATTCGGTTTTTTTCTTGATGTGCTGGCTGGGTTTTGGCGACGCTTTCTGTGTGCCTCCTTTTTGGCGGTTCCCATTTGGATGTTATTATTTTTCAGGGTTCTCTATAAAGCTAGTATTGCCTTTCGGCGTTTTATTTTTGGGAAGGGGTGTTCTCTGTACGGCTGCTCCAGTTTCTTTCTTTGCGAGTCCTTTTTAACCAGGTGTTTTGTTGATCATCCATTTTGACTATTTTTTTGCGTGAGTAGTAAGTCTTTTTTCGGGCGGTTCTAGCTTAGGGGGGTACTTTTTGAGCTCTTTCTCATTCTGTACGTGGAGTGTCCTGTTATTCTAGTCTTGTGTTTCTAGCCGTTCTTGAAGGGTGTTGTGGCTGGTTCGTCGTTCGAACTGTTCTGTGGCCTTTTTGATGTCCATTTCTCAACCCTTTCCTTGGGACGTGCTCCTCGGGGGCGGGGCACGCGGTGAACCAATTTCGGATAGTTCTTTTTACAATGTGTTGTTTTGGGTGGATCGTTTTTTTTTTTTGGGGGGGGGGGGGATTTTGCCCTGATATTTGTTCAAGGATCTTGTATTTGGAGGTTGTTTTTTGTTCGGGTGGGGATTACGTATTTTTTTATTCTGGGTTTGGCGTCCTGCTGGTTAAGACTCCCCGCGGTTTATGGGGAGGGGGGGGGGGGGTGTTCTGATGCGGTTTCTAGAGGTGTTCTTTTCTCGCGCATTCTTCTCTTCCAGCATCGGGGTTATTAAATATTCTATATTAGTGTGTTTTATGGCTGTCCTTAATTTGGGGTTGTTGTTTTGTAAAGTTTCTTTTTCGGTACCTATTTGCTTTCGAGCACAGATTTGTTTGACCGAGGGTTCTTTGAGGCGATTGCCAGTTTCGTGCGCCTCTATAGGGCTTCGTGGCGTTTTAGGGCCCAGCGCTAATGTCAGTAAAATTCAGATCGCGCAGAAAAAAGATCATGAAAAGCCCGGTTTTCCGTTTGTTTTAGAACTAGACGGGTAGTGACTATAGCGCCGTGATCATAACATAGCGCTTGATGACTCAACCTCGTGGCTTGAATCGCAGAATGAATACGGCGGTCAGTTTATCACCGTGCTAGGTGGCTCCCGCCCTCGGACGGACAGAAGGCAGGGTAGCCTGTAGGGTACACACGGCTGTTGCAGCGAGGGAATTCACTCAACCGTGTGAGAATCTCTTCTACCGCAGTGAGATGCGTTCACACGGGCTGCGGGCCTGGCAGAGGCACAGTGAAATGATTATTGTGAAAACAAAGCCCTGGTCTCAAAAGTCTTAATGCGAGCGGAAAAGGTAGCCTTAAAAAAAAATGTATACGAAGAAAGAAAAATATATATTTTGGCCTGTTTCCGAATCCTCACTCTGCGCGTAGTTACTGGAAAAGAGGCTTGGATCTCAGTCTCCGACTTGGATCTCAGTCCCCGATTCTGCTGGTAAATACACCAGAGTGAGTGGAACAGTCACATTCGATTGTAGGGTTGTATGCGACGCCTACGGGTTGACTCTTATCGGGAGGGGGGGGGGGGCTTTAGGGGGCTTGAAATGGAAAGGCCTGCACCGGTGCAAGCGGGGGCGGTGGAAAGCAGCAGAGACGGGCAATATTTTATGTTTTATTGCACCGCAAAGCTCAATGTTCATCCCAGGGAAGGCAACGCAATGCACACAGACAGTACACCACAATAGAACACAATACAACATCATATAAAATCCAATGCACGCATACAATCCCCGAAACACATCGCATGCACGAACTACACTCGTCACAGTACACACAGCAGTGTGAGTTCAAGGCCGGTGCCGTGGAGGTCGGGCGCTTGTGCTAGTGCTTGGCAGCGGGAGGGGCCTGGGCAGGTCCGTGCTTCAGTCCTGCCCGTGAAAGGCCGCTCGGCAGCCGCACATCACGGTTCGTGCTCCAGAAAGAACATTCTGGGCTCTGTTCGTTTCCAGCGCCTAGAGGGATGTAGAGCCCTCTGTGGCGCTGATTTTATTCGCTATTCAAAAAGCGAAATAAATACTGCACCATGTTTCTTTAGGGAAATAGAAGCCTGTCCTACGTTACATTATAAACCTGCCCTGCGTTATATTAACCCCAGTAATCAGTGTGAAGAGATTAAGCGCCGCGACAGACGAAGAATTAAAGGAGCGAACCTTTAAATAGACTCGCGAGTCTCCTTAAGACGCGCAGTCCAGGCCTTCAGATCGGAGGGCTGGGCCCAGGCTGGCGGTCATCGAGGGGGGCAGGTGACCAGAGCCCGTCTGGTCTGGGCATCATTTGTGTACAGTACACGGAGACCCTAAAATTCGGTACCAGCTGTGGAGTGACATAGGCTCACGCAGCCCCCTCGAAGGATGGGGGGGGGGGGGCGGGGTGGTAGGACAAGCTATAGGGAGCTCCCTCAGCACAGTACCCTGGCTTGAGAGCTCGTGACTGAGGGGGGGGGGGGGAGCTCCACTTGCCATGCAGCCCCCCCTTTTAAGTTTCCTTACACTACTGGGTACCAGGCTCGCCCCTGCCTGGGCCCCCATTCTCCATAGGGCCTCCTCGAGCGGCTTCTCTCTACAGCTGCTGTGAGGGTCCCGATGCCGTTCAATGCGGGCGGGGCTCTGGGCTTCCTGGGCCCCCAGCTCCAGAGGGCCTCCTCTCTCCGCAGCTGCTTTCAGGGTTCAATAGCCGGATACGAAGTAAGGACCTGGGGTCGCGCCTGCCAGGAACTCCTGCCTTGCTTGAGGGCCCCGATACCTATAATGAAGGCTATATGCCCCAACCCGCCAGGCCCCTCATTCTGACGGGCCTCCTCGCGCTGCTTCAGTGTGCTGCTTCTTTGAGGGCCCCAAGACCATATGGGGTGGGGGTCCTCACATGCCTGGCCCCCCATCGTTGGAGGGCCCATTTCCCTGCGGCTGCTACGCGAGTGCCAAGACCTTATGATGCAGTCTACGGGCCCTGGACTCTCTGTTCGCCCCGAGCTGGTTCTGTCTGCAGCTGCTCCGAGGGGCCCCGGATGTCCCCACAATACCTCAGAAGGAGGGCTGCGGTCTGCATTGAAGCCGAGTCGCGCCTGCCTGGGTGCATCCGCTGTTTCTCTAGCTGCTTTAAGGGGTCCTTTTTGAAGAGGCTTTGAGGGGCCCTCGACCTCATAAATGAGGTCGTGGGGCTGGACCTGCCTGGGAGCCCCGCCCTGGATAGCTCATCATCGGCTGCCTCTGTGTAAAGAGGTTTTTTTTTTGCATTTTTATATAGCGCTCCGACCCGAAGGTATTGGAGCGCTTTACATGAGCACCATTAACGTTACACAAGGTCACGTTCATTTTTTAGTAGGGGAAATTAAGAGATTTGCCCAGAATCACAGGATGCTGCGTCGACGCCGAGGCTCGAACCCGGTTCCCCAGCTCCGAAGTCGGCAGCTCTGGCTCTCCCCAGGCTTTGTGGGGCCCTCAGTCCTTTAACGAGGGCCCGCGGCAGGTGCCTGTCTGGGATCCCAGCCCCGCATGGTCTCATCCGGCTGCCTCTGTCCCCGAGCCCCCTCTGGCTCCTTATCGATCCGCTGCCCAGGTATCGATTTCCAAGCAGAGATCAACACATGCGGCCCCGGCGCGGGCTGCGTTTTACAGCGGTCTGTTGTGAGCACGAGGCAAAACCACAAGCCACGTCCGTCAAGACCGAGAGCCCATGCCGCCTCTGCAGAGGCCGCGCGCCCCCAAACCCGAAGAACAATTCCACGAAAACCCCAAGCACCGGCATCCCCCAGCACCCACCCTCACGAGAAGACGAGCCGCGCTCGGCTAAAATAATTGGCGTGGCTGCGATTTCTGCTGGGGGGTGGAGAGGAAAAAATGGAGAGGGCCATTCCTGTGTATCCAATAATATGTCAGGCGCAGACACGGTCCAGCCCTGCAGGCCTGGTACTGCAGGGTGGAGCCGTACATAGTCCGACAGTCATTTATAACCCGGAACCGCATCCTCGATGTGGAAGAGGGCATGATTTAGCACCCATGGAACAGCAGCCCAGGGTGACCAGAGCTTGAGAATCAGAAACCGGGGCATTTTGCAAAAATAGAAGAATGACTGCAATTTTACAACAATGGAGCGGCGTAGAATGACAGCTCTCATCAACATAGGATCACAGAAGAAAATACATAACATGTGATTTCTCAAACCAACATCATATCTATTCATTAAATCGCTTACTTATAACAGATGCTGCTAACTAGCACAGCTTTAGAACACCCAAACACTGCCTGCCCCCCACCCAGACGTGGATGTGCAGCACCAAATGAAACTTGCCTCTACCAAAGCAGCATTCCTGCTGTTCACCAACAACAACAAGCGCAAACTTGTCCAACCTGGCTCAATGAAATGAACCTGGACAGAGTCAAATCCTCAACTTTCCCTAACTTCAAGTCACTTCGATTCACCATGCACACCAAGCAACACACCACCAAAAATACCAGGATGGCCAGATGCCAACCCTCCCTACTGAAGAACATGAACTATTCCTTCCAGAAAGCAATTTCAGAGCTGCTGCTTAAGTCTTTGTGCTCCCGCATGTTGTCGGTAGCTATGCCCTGCTCCCTACAGCCCAGGCTCCACTCAGGGTCCTATAAGTGGGCATCATACATGCTGCAGGCCCACCTCATCAAGGGCCTAAAGAAACAGGATCACATCATTCTACCTTGAGGGAACGCAGCTTCCTCCCTTTGCCATTTCTCACTATGTTCAAAGCCAGCTCCATCACTTTGTTTTTGTTGGGAGTTTAATATAATGCGAACTAGACCCGAAGGAATCAGAGCGCTTTACATGAGCACCAGTTGCGTTACAGACGGACACATTCATTTTGTTAGGCGCGGGGAGAGTAACTGATTTGCCCAAAATCAGAGAATGTTGAGCGTCCCTACCGAGACTCGAACCCTGTTCCCCAGCTTCGAGGTCGAACGCTCTAGCTGTTTGGCCACATGGTACCACCACCTGTGGGGCTGACAAGCTGTCTACAATGGATCTTGGTACGCCAGTGCCAGTACACGATCCGCGTGTGGAGCGCACACCCCTGCCCTCTCTTATTCCCAGAACAGAAACAACAGGTTTAGACTTTACACTCTTAGTGAGCTTGACAATCATGCATGTTCACTGAGAGACTTCCTTGTTAAATGGATCGAAATTAATAAACGCCTACTGTTAATGTCACAGGTGGACCCCCCAAAAAAGTCCTCCCTTCCTTAAGGGATTGATTCCTGGCTTCCATGTCTGGGCTTTAATAGTTTAGCAGCACAGGTTATGATGAAGGTTATGATGAAGGGACAACATTTTTATTGGTTGTCTTCAAATGGCTGCCTGCCACTTCTTTTGAAAGGGCTATAAAACCCCCTGAACCGGGTTTCCACATAAATGCGTTGTGTACTTGCTCTTCTCCACATATCATTTGTGTATGGTCGGTTGCTGTGTACGCGTCGCTTTGAGTGCAGGGTGGAATCTGTTTTGGGATTGCATGTGTATATAGCTGCACTAGATGAAGGAGGGTTCTGAGTCAGGCTGCCCGGGTCACTGCTGTTCTGTACCCTTTGTGCATTCCTTCCTCTCTCCAGCTCTGCTTTGAGATGAAATAGCGTTCCTGTGGGTAGTGGTGTGAGGACCTCTCCCGCTTTAAAATCTGACTGGGACCTAGGTGCAATTTCAGACCAAACACGATGGAGCTGTGGTGGGAGACGCCATGCTGGTCGTCTCATAGAAAATGTTTGCCTTCTGGCTTAGTCTTAATTTATAGAAGTCAAAATACTTTAGGGAGGTAGGGTCGCAAATTGTATCAGGTCAAGTCCTCTGGAAATCAGATAGTTGTTGGACAAGGTCCAGCTTGGCATGAAAAACTGTGAGCGGGGTCATTTAAATTTCATTCCCACAGAAGGCCTCTCGCCCATCAGATACTCTTCATGCCTTTGCCAGGTCAAGCTTTCTACCTTCGGACTTACTCTCTTTTTGGGAACTCAAAATCCTCCAGCTGGGCAAGCCTGGATGCTGTAACTAACAAAGCGCTCTCAAAATCGGACACCTTTTCTCTGAGGTCCATGCTGAAGCTCCAGAGATCTTGAAAGACCAAAAATGTCCCAACTATTTTGATTTTCTTGAGCAGTTCCTTGTGGTCTTTTCTAACGCTCCCAAGATCTTGGGGACAGCATTTAGTGGATAGGACTTAATTCACCAGAGGGAGGCCATGAGCATGGACCAGTCCAAGTCCACTTGCTACCTGCCAACTGCGCACACCATGAAAAACACCTCTTGCCGCTTGTTGTCACACTTTCGCCACAAAGGAGGTCAGGCAACTGATGCTGGAGTCCACTTCTCAGCTCTGGTTACAATTCGGTGCAAGTCCAGCCTACAAGGTCTCAACACAGGTCACAGTGGTTCAGTCCTCTTACCCTCATTCACAGGTCCAAATATGTTCTGATGAGTTGGCAATGAGGTGCCACTTGTGTAGCATCTGCTAGGCAGTATGTGTGTGTGTGTGTGTGTGGGGGGGGGGTGGCTCCTGGACACTCCTTAACCAATGAGGAAAAAGTTCCCAAGGGCAAAGCTACACCCTTTTGCAGCACATCGTGCTTGCCTTACTGCAAACTATCCCACAGTGCACTATTCCTTAAGAGTGGCTACTGCCCCCTGTCTGGGTATAAAGAGACTAGCACCAAGAGACAAACTTTTCTTTTCTCTATCCTCTGCAGATGGCTATCAGACTCCTATTTGTGAAAGGCCTATCAGGCACCCTGAACCTCATTTCCACACAAATGGAATATGTGTGGAAGAGCGAGTACATATACTTTGTGTATGGTATGTGAATCTATTTTGGGACTGCATCCTGTTTGGATACCCTAGATGAGTCAGGCTGTCAAGGTCACTTCTGCTCTGACTTCCCTTCACTACTCATTTCCTGCCTTGAGATAATATATTGTTCCTGTGGGTATCAGTTTCAGGGCCTTTCCAGATTTAAAATGTGCTGCCAACACCTCGTCCCTTCTACCCAATCTACAAGTCAAAGGATTGTGGCCCTCTGGGCAGTATTACCATCTGGGCATACCATCTGGGCATAAATGGCATCTACATCTGACCAGATTACATGCTGCTCAGAGAGAGCTCTTGTGTACTAATCACTGTTCGCAAACCAAGATGTTCAAATTGCACACCGACTGGTTTGCGAACAGTGATGCAACTGGTGATGTGGCCTATGTACGAAGAGGTAGCTTCGCAATTTGTCTGAAGAATATTAATTAGACGAGTTCTATTTGTGACTTCCTGAGAGATATTGGCCTACAAGGGACAGTAGATTTCCATACCTGCTGCTTTGGCATTCCCAAACAGAAAGCTTCTTAAAGAACAACAAAAAGCCCGTGTCTCTTAAAGGGAAAGGTACTGCCTTTAACAAAAAAGTTTACCTTTTGGGAAGACTGTGGGGACAGCATATCGACATGCAGGTGCTGTAAAGAAGACAGTAATGCAGAAAATACGCGAACAAACAGCTTGATCTTTTGACGCATGGCAATTTCCAAGACTTTGAAAATTGAAACCTGAAAGCCTCTTAACAACAAGGTGGCTCAAACAAACACTTTCCAAATTCCTGCATGTGTATACTGCGTGCATGCCTACCTTCTGCCTTTCACCATCTACACTATTGTCGCAATGTGGAGCCCTGTGGCTGCTGCCTGACTTCAGCCCATGGAGATGCCTTCCACGCATGAGGTGATCTTAGCAGTTACCCCTGACGGTCCAAGCGGTGATACTGTGCAGGGCTTTTCCCCCCACTATTGCCGCAGAAGGCCCAGTTCCCTCAGCCGCCTTTGCTAACCCCTGCTCTGCCCATCCACCACAGAGGGAGCCTCCATCCCTCTGGTAGAGGCGTCAAAGCCGATAAATCCACTTGGATTCCTTGTCTTTGTCTTTATCAAAGGTAGAAAATGAGGCTCTTAGGGAGCAGCCTTAATCACACGCAAGCTAATTGGTTCTAAGAGAGAAAAATAGGATGAGTTACTGCTGCAAGGCACGCACATCCTCCTCACCACCCAGACACGGGCCTGAGAAAAATAGCATAACATTGGAGCTCTGGTGGCTCACAGTGCCCCAGCACCAGCGCCCTGAACAATGCATGCATGTACAAATGTCCTTGAAGGCGTATTGTAGAAGGAGCGGAGTGTTGTACATGTGATTGCCAAAGAAATGCGAACCATCAGCAGTCATTTGCAGTTCATAAAAGTCATTGCGTCCTGTCTCTTTCCGTAATCTAAAACGCCAGTACCGCGAAGGATACTACCCCAACTGGTTCGCTTAGGCTGCTTGCAAACCTATCCTTTGCTTTCCATAAATACGATCATGGTTTGCTGCTTCAAGTATGCAGCACGTTATCTGGGCATTCCACTGGACGTGATGCTGTAATAGATGTCACGACTACCAACACCCTACTTTGACCCACGCACTGCACAATCAGAGCCATTAACCTGGTCCGCAAAGCTTTGGGTCTTTGACAATAGATAGGAAAGTGCATCCGGAATGATGCAATGCAATATAATGCAATAGTAAATGTTTCAAGACCATTTACAAAAGTGAGGGTCAGAAAAAGGACCAAGAAGGAGGGACAGGGGAGTCCTCTTTGCAGTGTAGACCTGGGCTCAGAAGAAGCCAGTCAGTGACAGACTGACGGACACATGAAGAGGCGAGTTGGAATCGCTCTCCTCTGAAAGGGAGAAGTGAAGGAGGGCACCTGCATTGTGGCAGGTTGTTTTCTAGATCTCATTGTGTGACTTGACGAGGCTTGCCCGATGGTCTTTTTTTTACTGCCAGTCTATTAATGTCATGCCTAGTATGTTGCACTGGCCTCCATGGATGGTTGGTTTTTCCAACTCTGAAGGTGGTGCTTTGGCTGTTACTGGATTGTTGGTGATGAAGCTAGTAGTGGAGATGATGCAGGTTTGGATGGAAGGGGAGTGCAGCTGCATTGGGATTGGCGTACTTAAGACATAGTCTTTAACTCCTTGGTATAGTCCAGGATAATTGTAGGGTACCAGAGAGTTGGGTATTATCACCAATAAGACCAAAAAAACATATATAGGGAGAAGGTTAGGGTGTACCACTCTGAAATCCGTCTCGTCCAGGCATCCTATTTTGAAACCAGAATAAATAAGGACCGCAATTCCCTCAAAGAAATGTTTTAACTGACCAAAATGTTGTTGGACTCCTCATCCATCGCACCTATATCTGAACCTTCAACCGATAGATGCAACGCTCTGGCCTCTTTCTTCGACTCAAAAATTCTTGATCTATCAATCCTTTGAAAAAGACCTTGGATGTGAAAATTTCACGCCTTACAACAATAGTAGGGAAAGTTGTCCTTCTATCCTTTCCCAATTCGTTCCCCTCTCATTAGAGGAAGTGACTGCCCTTTTTAGCAAAATCAAATCAGGATCTCCCTTTGGCCCGACTACCCCCAGCATCATTGCTCTTGAGCATGATACTATCCACCCCATTCTGCTTCAAAGGATGAACTTGTCTCTGGAATCGGGAGTTGTGCCTCAGCCCTGCAAGCATACGGTGGTCAAAGCCATCTTGAAGAAGCCTAGCCTGGAACCGATCTGCTTGGGAAACTTCCACCCTATTTCACTTCTACCAGCTTTTAGTAAGGTGGCAGCAAAACATGTCAATAGATGTCTTACCATCTTTCTAGAAACCAACTCTTTTTTTTTTTTTTACCAAACACAAACTGGCTTTTGGCCCAGACACAGCACCAAGACCGCCCTTTTATTAGTGGTGGAAGAGGCCAAAAAGAGATTGGATATGGGGGCAGCGGTGGCTATCGTCATCCTGGATCTCAGTGCGGCCTTTGACACTTTGTCAGGGATCGTGAATCACTCCCCCATCACACGCAACGCGCCTGCCTGGCCTACAACACCCATGAGGCCACAGCAGAAGGGGCAGAGCCGTGTCATTAAAAGAACGCGATGTGCACTGCCTGGTGTGCGTAATTCCCGTAGCGAGTCCGTCCTAGCTCTTTGAACCTTGCCGACAGACTACCGATTCCGGACTGCAGGGAGCCTTCCTGGTCGCCTCCGGGGCGCGTCTCGTCCCGACTTCAGAACAGCCGGTCCAGCTGCTCCGTTTTCTCCCCAGCACCTACACGCTCCCTACAAGGACCAGGAGAGGCGCGGTCGGCGCCAGCACCAGTTTCCCGACCCCCGAATAGAGCCCTGAAGCAAGGTGCATCTTACAGAGGGTGTTCCAGCCGGCGCCTTCCTGGGGGCTTTAGCGGTAAGCCCCGAGCAGTCAGCAGAGCCCCGCAGGAACCTTGGGGGGATTTACTCGGGTTCCTGGATTTTCCTTTATCTTGTGCAGGGCCCTGAGACAGGAGCATGAGCTGCACCCCACTAATACGAGACATTCCTATTGAACACGTACAGCGTGTATAAGACAGTGATATCTATTTGTAACTTGTTTCGCTCTGGAGAAAGAGCCGTTTTTTATATGCTTTTACCTCTACCATTTAACCCTACGGCAGTGAGGTTTACTGTGTAGGGGAGAACTTCCTTGTTGGTTTGTGAAACTATCGTTTCTTCATGTTTTCTGATTGAAACAGCAAGATGTAGTTACATGTTAGGCACTGGCTATAGGGACTGTCTCGAGAGCTCCTTTTGTAGAAAGGATCTCTCCACATCTACCAGTGGAAAGTCTTCAGCCTCCGGCATAAGATAATGCTGGTTCTCCTTTATTTGAGGTGAGCGTGTTTTTCATAGGCGGCCTGTGCTTCCGTGGGTGTGTGGACAGAGCTCTAATCCTGTGTTATGTTTTGTAGTGTGTGCTGGTATGACGAAATACCAACAGTGGTCGGTCTGAAGCAAAGATTGATAGATATCTACCTAGTGAGAATTCACGAGAGTAGTGTTGCATGTTATGTTGTTTATGTGGTGTTCTTTTTCTTTCAGGTTCTAATCCCCGCTGTTCCCTTCCTACCCTTCCCTCACTTGATCTCTTAAATCCTCCGTGCAGTAATTGCTGGAGTTGGAGATATCAAGAGGTGGATACTCTATTGCATCACTCGAATCCTGAGGAGTACCGGATCAAGGGCGGAGTCGTAACACACTGTTGACCACCCCATACTTCTGGACAGGGTTGGTAAGGCTGGTCTCACAGGGAAAGCCTTGGACTGGGTTGGTTCCTTCCTAAAGGGGTGTACATTTCAGATTTGTGACAAAGGCTGTACATCAAACTTTTTGCCTGTCTCCTGCAGGGTCTCGCAGGGGTCCTCACTCAGCCCCACATTATTTAACATCTACCTGCAACCATTAGCAGACCTGGTAGCTCCTTTCGGGATATCTATAATCTCCTACACAGCTGACACCCAGCTGGTGTTCTCACGCCTTGTTCTGACCCGTTCTCAGTTAACCTCAAATTTGTGGTATCAGATAGCCAGCTGGATGAATCAATCCCGGCTGGAGCTCAACGGAACTAAAATGGATCCAATGATTCTTGAGAATATGTCTCCCGCCCAATATGGCCAGGTCTGGCCAACTCGCCTGGGTCCCCCTGGCCTATAAGTCAATAAAACATCTGGGGATGTGGATTGATGACACTCTGATGATGGTAGCACAGGCCACCAAAATATGAGCCAGTTGCTTTGGCCTTTTGCAGATGCTGCATAAGATCCTGCCGTTGCTCCCCCAGACCTCGAGGCGGGTGGTAGTCCAGGCATCAATTCTCTCTCACCTGGACTATGGTAACTCCTTATACCCGGGATCCCCAAAGCTGCCATTCAGAAACATCAACTGGTACAAAATACGACTGCACGTATGCTTTTGGATATTCCACAGTTCCAAGCGGCCCGGCAGTGGTTGAGGGATCTACACTGGCTTCCCATTGCTCAAGGAATTGAGTTTCAGTCCCTGTGCATTGCCCATAGAGACCTCCATGGGAAAGGCCCTCCCATCCTTCAACAGCTTGTTATTCATTATGCCCCTAATAGGGCTTTCCGTCCTTCCTACCTGTATTTGGTCACTTTTTTCTGCATCTGAAAGAGCCAGTAAAGGAGGACATTCTTTTCGGTTCAATGCTGCTAAGCTTTGGAATTCTATCTCCTTGGCCATTTGGTGTCTAGTAAATGAGCTGTGCTTTCGCAAAGCCATTGAAACCTGGGTCTTTTAGCTTCGATCTTTTAGAAGACTAATCCAACCCCGATCTCCGACTTGCTGTGTTTCCTATCTCTCTTAGCGCTAGGCTACCTCCGGGTCAACACGATCTCTACTAATCCTATATTAGAATATAATAGAAGATGAGAAATTACGTCGCTTGGACAGGGGTCCTCAAGTCCGAATTAGAAAGGCATCATTTTGGTCTGTTGTACAAGGCTGTTGGAGTTGTCTTGCTAATATGGGTTGCTATTGAACCCATGGTATTTTGAATATACACAGTATTTGGCTGTAAATCTGTCCAGCTCCATGTTAAAAAGCTAGCCCCAAATGTATGCATATTTGTTGCCGTTACAGTTTGAGGTAAGCACTCAACATCCAGACTTGGGTAAGTGCAAGGCAGACTTGAGGTAGAGACTCTGAGATAGAATGTGTGTCTCCTGAAGACTGAATCTTGATTCTGTAGTTGGCCAGGAGGACTGGAAGTTACTGCATGTAAAGGTTGAAGGACATTTGCGTGAGAATGGGTCTTTGTGGTACTTGGAAAGTCACCGCTAGCCCCTGCCACCTGGACATGCCAATCTTGAGATGTCCATCTGGACAAATAGAAGTCAGAAATTGAAGTAAAACCAGCATCGTATAGTGTTATTTAATTCCATGAATAATGAAAGGATGTGGTCAAGACATGCAGGTGGAAGACACAGAGATGTGGTCACTTCGAATCCCTTCTACTCTTATTCGGTAATAACAGCAGGTACAGCCAGACTCAGGAGTACAGGTTTAAATGGAAAACCCACACTTCCACCTGCTAAAGGCAGACAAAATGTATGCACGGAAAAAGCCTCGGTGGGAGATAAAAACAGGCATAAATCTGTGCTGAAACACCGGTTGCCGCCGTTATTCCTCATTCCTGTAGGTAACATTTGAAATGGTGTTGTAATATCAACATCAGTAAGTATCAAGTGATAGCAGTTATTCCGGATGTGATATCACTGAGGCAATTTTTATGCACAACTTTGATTGGGCACATCTCTTTGGCTAGGGGAGTGATTGAGAGACTGCCCTTTTGTAAGCTCCATTATCTGTGTCCAGTGCGCAGATTGTTTGTGTGTGTATTCTGTTTAGGAGTTTATAATGCTGACACTGCTCAGGCATTGCCAGAGAGACTTATGCCAGCTCCTAGACAGCAGAGGTGTGCAACAAGGTCTGACTGAGGTGTGTGGTGAAGGTGGGGGATGTGCAGTGACAGGAGTACTGTGCAGTTAGTTACAGGAGAGTTGCTTAGTGACAGGATTAGAGCACAGTTACAGGAGAGCTCCTAAGTGGCAGGAGATGTGGCGTAAGAGCCAGGAGACGTGGATTCTGTGTGGCAATGCACAGCGACAGTGTAATGTGCAGCCAGTAACAGCAGGTAGCAGGAGAGGTGTGCACTGACAGAACGATTGTAGGTGGCAGTGACTGGAAATGTGGTAGACAAAAAGGTGGCGAGTGATGGAAGGTGGACAGGAGAGAGGATCTGGCCTAACGGCTAGAGCGGTTGATCTCGAAACTGGGGTACCGGGTTCAAGTCTCGGCAAGGATGCTCAACATCCTGTGATTCTGGGCAAATCAAGTAATCTCCCTGTGCCTTACAAAAATGAATGAGTCCTTCTATAATGCAACTGGTGCTCATGTAATGCTCTCTAATACCTTCGGGTCGAGTTTGCGCTATATAAAACTCCAAAAAAAAACAGATGGGGCAGTGGCTGTTGACAGGGCCGGACTGGGAGCCAAAACTGGCCCAGGCAAAGTGCTCGGCCGGCCCCCCCCGGGGCTTGAGGGTGCCGCCAAGCTCTTTGCCAGGGCCGGTTTTGTTACAGGGCCGATTTTGCAGCTATGCTACAAAAACGGCCCTGTAACAAAAACGCCCCCCAGGGGCCCAAAACCGGCACCCACCCGTGCGGCGCACCGGGGGTTTGCCCGGTGCCCGCTATGGCCAGTCCGGCCCTGGCTGTTGATAGGAGGCAAGCAGTGAAACGGGGATGCTCGTGAAAGCTGGCAGCAGTGACGCAGGGAGTTTGTATATTGAGATCAGATTATTGACATGTACATATATTGACTTCAGAATGTCGACTACCAGCATGTCCTCAAGGGACACATATACAGGGCAGTATAGATTCACTATTCTCAACTCCACTTCTACTTACTGTGACAATATGTTGGTAGTCAATATGTTGGTAGTCAATATTGTGGAGTCAACATGAAGTGTGGGTCGATTTTTAACTTCCATGTTATTGTAGAACACTCATGGAAGTGAGTGACAGGAGGAGACGTTAGAGGAGTTCCGTGGTGACGAGCTAGACACGACAGTGATGGGCAGAGCCCGGTGACTAGAGAGGTGGCCATGAGAGTGGGCAGTGAGATAGGGGATGGAGTCACAGAATCATTTCGCAATGGCAAGAAAGGTGCTACTCACCATGTGGGGGAACGTACCGTGACCTATTCAGATCCACACAGAGGCCTATGTGAGATGGAATCTGCCCCCCTACCAGACAGATGGAGATTCTAACATCGTTCTTGCGTTAGAGAGTATATCACCTCTCTGGCCGTATTTATTAAAAACCATAAACACAACATTAAACATTTTTTTTAACCTTCACTCAGGTTATCTTTTATTTACAATATGTACAGCACTTCATTGAGGCTCTCTAAAACATGGAGTCTCCTAACAGTAGCTCTCAGAGGAGTCAAGGTTAGACCTCCCCCCAGGCACCCATGGCATCAACTATTCCAAGTGGTCTCGGGGGCCCTGATCCCGCCCAACAACTTGCATTCTTACACGGCGAACTCACCTGCTCCTTCAAAATAGAGGGAGCGTGGTCCAGCATGAAAACTGGAACCCCAAAACAACCATGCCAGAGCCAACCCAAAGAAGGGATTCCCCCGTGACGCCCAATTGGAGATGGTCCTGGGCAACGGGGCCGTACCTTGGTCCCCTGGCGGGGTCCCCATCCCCCGACATAATCCCCGGGGCAAAGTAATGGAGTACCGTGAGAGGCTCAAGACAATCGCTGGAGCGGGCGGTCTGAGCCGTTGTCTCTATAGCGCGTTGCCCCAGCCCCAGTTTTGAGTCAAAAGGCTTCCAATTCCATCCTGTATTTGCCTACACTTCTATTCCTGATGCCAAGGTTGTCCACCTGCTTTGTGTCCAAACATGATTTCTTCCCTGCCTAGGGGCTATCTACAGGGATGGGTGAGCGGGCAAAAGAATCTTCCCAGCGGTCCCAAAAAGATGCGGGTAGATCTCAGGAGTGTAGGCGGTCTTTACTGGCAGCCAGGCAGGAAACCACGTAACGGTGAAAGAAAATTGTGCCTCCTTTTATCCTACCTGGCTGTGTCAGACCCCCCCCCACGATGACCCCATCCTTCTCGCCAGCTAATGGCTGACGTGTCTGGGTGCCTGTGAAAATTTGAACCTACGGCGGCCACCATTGACTGCTGCCTTAAAACGGTCCGATCCAGCCCGCACCTGTCCTTGGGGCCCACCATTCTCGGCGTTGCCCCTAGTCCAAGGGTATATGCATTAGCGGGATGTGTGGCTAGTGGCAGGTAGTGGAGAATGACTGAAGAGGTGACCAATGGCATTAGAAGTAGCTAGCAATATGAGGTGGAGAGTGAAAGAAAAGTGCACAGTGGAAAGGTGGCTTGAGAAAGAATGTTGACATGAGACATATAGGTGGCGATCAATAGGAGATGGCCAGTGATTCTGTATTTGTTGAGTGACAGAATTGAATTGGTGGCAATCATCAGTGACAGGAGAGGTCAGTGGTGGCGTGCAAGGTGGACAGTCACAGGTGAGGAGGCTAGTGATAGACGAGGTCCACAATGACAGGAGAGGTGGTCAGTAATAGGATGTGGGCAGGGAGGGAGAGGGGACAGTGAAAGGAAAGTTGGCCAGGGGGTGTGGGTGGTGAGAGGAGAGTACACCCAGTCCTATATGTTAAATAATTCATACCCTGAAAGTGCACCCAATACAGAGCCCCCACGACTGCGACCCTTGCGCACCAATAGCACTCCTCCTACAGACACCCCTCAGACTTTACTCGTCTCTGCTACCAGAGCAGATATTGTGCACATGCCTGCCAGCGTCCGCCTCTCTCTCTGCTCCCAAACTAAGAGCCCTCACAAAGAACAATCTTAAACAGGCGTCTGACAGAGTCCTACTCCATGCCCATAAAGTACACCTCATGCACAAGCAGACGAGTGTCTCCAGCTCCTCCTCTAAATGACGCCTCACAGCCTCCTACCCTCTCTCCTGCCAGAGTACACAGACACAGCTCAGCTCCCCAGCCCGCCTCTGTACACACTCAGATGCACCTTATAGACTGTAGCATCTCTCCACTCAGATCACATTCATACACAACACTTCTACCCTCTCTGCTTCCAAAGAACAAAACACACACACGCAGACTCTACCATCTCTCTGCTCAGATCCAATTCATACACACCTCTCCCTCTCTCTACTTGCTTCCAAAGAACAACTCACACACAACTGCACCTCCCAGACTCTAGCATCTCTCCACTCAGATCACATTCATACACAACACCTCTACCCCTCTCTGCTTCAAAAGAACACACACATGCACCCACACATGCAGACTCTACTATCTCTCCCCTTAGATCACAATCATGCAAAAGTACCTCTCCCCTCTCTGCTTCCAAAGAATAACACAGACACACACACATGCACAGACTCTAGCATCTCTCCACTCAGATCACATTCATACAAAACACCTCTACCCATCTCTGTTTCCAAAGAACACACACATCTGCACCTCACAGACTCTAGCATCTCTACACTCAGGTCACATTCATACAAAACACCTCTACCCATCTCTGTTTCCAAAGAACACACACATCTGCACCTCACAGACTCTAGCATCTCTCCACTCAGATCACATTCATACACAACACCTCTTCCCTGTTTGCATCCAAAGAACAACTCGTACACACACACACACACACACACACACTTCTCAGACTAATACCTCCTGTTCCTAAAGCACACACCCCACAAAGACTCGCTGCCACTAGTCCCTTTCCCCTTATACAAACACCTCATAGCTTCCCCCCTCTAACCCAAAATACATCCGCATCAGACAGTCATCTCATAGGCTGCTGCTTCCAAAGCACCCTACATGCAAGGAAACCTCACCACTCCAACCCCACTGATGTTCAGATCAGGACACTGCAGCCTTCACCCCGTCTGCTGTCAGTTATCTCATACACTCAGGCACCTCGCAGAGTACTTCTGCCTCCTGAGCACCCTTTTCTGCCCCCTCGCACTGCCCTAGAGGGCATGTAGTTTCTCACACACACACACGGACACGTGACCTGTGCACCACTACACCCTAAGCCACCACGTGCACAGACACCTAGTCAATCCTACCCCTGCTCCGGAAGCACACCTCAGATGAGAAGAAACCTCCCACCTCAGCCACTCTGCCTTCCATCCACACATCGTAGAGGCATTTGAAATACCCCACCATCTGCTCCAAAAGTGCACCACAAAGCAAACAAAACAGAAGAGCGGCATCGGGACTTCCACAGCTGACCTGCCCACGTGAACAACATGCTCATGGAGCAGTGACGCCCTACGTCACTCCGCACTCAAAGCAGCCTCATAAACAGCCAACATTAGAGCTCTCCAGATACCCAGGAGGTTTAGGAGCTCATCCAGTCCAGGATTATTGTTCTGCTTCTGGGGCTTGTAGTTCTGATTTCATGGCGCTATATGAAGGGTTACAAGTCCCAGAATGCAAAGCAAAACCCTGGGCCGGATAAATTACTCGCAGGTGGATTTGGCAATCCCGAGAGCTACGCAGCCTCACAATCTCTACTAGCACTTCTGCTGCTGCTCCAAGCCACGCCCCCACATTCAGACCTCCCCCACATCTCCCTACAGTCAGCCAGATACACACCGAAAGCAAGCTTCTCCACAGCCACTACCAGCTCTGTTCTGATGCCCCCACCCCCCGCACAGCTCCACAGACAGCAGACAACTTACACACAGACACTCGACCTCCTTCACCCCCTGCCTCAGAGCTCAGCTCATACACAAGCAAGCTCGATTCTCCACCGTCCTTCCTCTCTCACGCCTCAAAGCACCCCGATAAACCATCATTCTGCATTCAAAGCGGAAGCCTTCACCCACACACACACCTCGACACTCCACACCTCGTGCACACTTGTACTACCTGCTCCATAGCGCCAGGAGTACACACTCACACTCCCCACCATTCTGCTTCAGAAGCACACCTCATACATTGACTCCAGACAGCCCCCCAAAACGGTACTCCCAGGGAATACCCAATGCATTAAACAGACACCTCCTATCCACCGCCCCAGCTTTGCCGAACCCTACAGCACTCCACCTCTTTAATTACACTTCCTGCCTATAAACACCACACAGCCTCCCCTCCTCTGCTCCTGGAGAGCAGCTCATGCACCCAATGATTGATAGCGTTACCCACACTTCCTACGTCATCACACGAGTAACCCATGTCCCTCACTCACTCACTCACTCACCTAAGACAACTTTGGAACATTTATTGTGAAATTAAAGTCTGGGGCCTGCGGTGCTGTGCGCTTGACCCCCTGGCGCCCTCTGTTCACGGGCCCTTTGAGCTCCGCGCCTCGCCAGTGTTCTTTCTCTGTTGTGCTCCGGTGTTGAGCCCCGCTGTGCTCTTTTCCTAGACCTTGCTGAGCCATGTCCCTGGGTCCTGCAGTCTTTTCAGCCTGGACTCTGCTGTGCCCCTTTCCTGGGCTCTGCTGCCTTCTGTTCCTGGGCTCTGGCAAGCTAGTTACTCCGGTCCTGCTGGGCTCTGTTGCTGGGCCCTGCTGTGATCTATTTGCTGTAACCTGCTGTGATCTGTTCCTGGGCCCTGCTGTGCTCTGTTCACGGGCCCTACTGTGCTCTGTTCCCAGGCCCGGGCCCTGCTGTCCTTGGTTATCAGGCCCTGCTGTGATCTGTTCCTGGGCCCTGCTGTGCTCTGTTCACGGGCCCTACTGTGCTCTGTTCCCAGTCCCTGCTGTGCTCTGTTCACAAGCCCTGCTGTGCTCTGTTCCCAGTCCCTGCTGTGCTCTGTTCCCAGTCCCTGCTGTGCTCTGTTCCCAGTCCCTGCTGTGCTCTGTTCCCGGGCCCTGCTGTGCTCTGTTCCCGGGCCCTGCTGTGCTCTGTTACCGGGCCCTGCTGTGCTCTGTTACCGGGCCCTGCTGTGCTCTGTTACCGGGCCCTGCTGTGCTCTGTTACCGGGCCCTGCTGTGCTCTGTTCACGGGCCCTGCTGTGCTCTGTTCACAAGCCCTGCTGTGCTCTGTTCACAAGCCCTGCTGTGCTCTGTTACCGGGCCCTGCTGTGCTCTGTTACCGGGCCCTGCTGTGCTCTGTTACCGGGCCCTGCTGTGCTCTGTTACCGGGCCCTGCTGTGCTCTGTTCCTAGGCCCGGGCCTTGCTGTGATCTGTTTATCAGGCCCTGCTGTGCTCTGTTCCCAGTCCCTGCTGTGCTCTGTTCACGGGCCCTGCTGTGCTCTGTTCCCAGTCCCTGCTGTGCTCTGTTCACGGGCCCTGCTGTGCTCAGTTCACGGGCTCTACTGTGCTCTGTTACCGGGCCCTGCTTTGCTCTGTTCCCAGGCCCGGGCCCTGCTGTCCTTGGTTCTCAGGCCCTGCTGTGCTCTGTTCCTGGGCCCCGCTGTGCTCTGTTCTCAGGCTCTGCTGTGTTCCCAGGCCCTGCTGTGCTCTGTTCCCATGCCCTGCTGTGCTCTGTTCCCATGCCCTGCTGTGATCTGTTCCCAGGCCCGATCCCTGCTGTGCCTTATTCCCGGGCCCTGCTGTGATCTGTTCCTTGGCCCTGCTGTGCTCTGTTCCTTGGCCCTGCTGTGCTCTGTTCCCAGGCCCTGCTGTGCTCTGTTCCCAGGCCCTGCTGTGCTCTGTTCCCAGGCCCTGCTGTGCTCTGTTCCCAGGCCCTGCTGTGCTCTGTTCCCAGGCCCTACTGTGCTCTGTTCCCAGGCCCTGCTGTGCTCCGTTCCCGGTGCCTGCTGTGCTCCGTTCCCGGTGCCTGCTGTGCTCTGTTCCCAGGCCCTGCTGTGCTCTGTTCCCGGGCCTGGCTGTGCTATAATCCCCGTCCCTGCTGTGCTCTGTTTCGAGGCTCAGGCTCTGCTGTGCTCTGTTCCCGGGCTCTGCTGTGCTCTGTTCCCGGGCCCTTCTGCGCTCTGTTCCCAGGCCCTGCTGTGCTCTGTTCCCGGGCCCTGCTGTGCTCTCTTCGCAGGCCCGGGCCCTGCAGTGCTCTGTTCTCAGGCCCTGCTGTGCTCTGTTCTCGGGCCCTGCTGTGCTCTGTTCTCGGGTCCTACTGTACTCTGTTCCCAGGCCCGGGCCCGGCTGCGCTCTGCTCCTGGATCCTGCTGCGCTCTGCTCCTGGATCCTGCTGCGCTCTGCTCCTGGGCCCTGCTGTGCTCTGTTCTTTGGCCCTGCTGTGCTCTGTTCTTTGGCCCTGCTGTGCTCTGTTCTTTGGCCCTGCTGGGCTCTGTTCCTTGGCCCTGCTGGGCTCTGTTCTCAGGCCCAGCTGTGCTCTGTTCCCTGGCCCAGCTGTGCTCTGTTCCCTGGCCCAGCTGTGCTCTGTTCCCTGGCCCAGCTGTGCTCTGTTCCCTGGCCCAGCTGTGCTCTGTTCCCTGGTCCAGCTGTGCTGTTCCCTGGCCCAGCTGTGCTCTGTTCCCTGGCCCAGCTGTGCTCTGTTCCTCTTGTGGCGCATGCTCTGTTGTGGAGACAGCCTGAGCCTGGCTCATCTTCCCCTGGGCTCCATTCATTCCTGGTACTGTCACCCTAGTAGAGTTTGTTGCCCCTCTCACTGGACTCTTCGGACACTTCGTGTGTGTCCCGGGGTTGTGCTGAGCTCTGGTACTGGGCCCTGCCAGACACTGTGCCCTTGTGTCACGTGACACAGGTAGGCTCTGTTTCTGGGCAGTGCTGTGAATTTGTTTCCTCTATTCTCTGGCCCAGGGCCACCTTATGCTCCCTCCCAAAGGTTTTGTTGAGTTTTGCTCCTGTCGAGCTCTGTTCTTGGATTGTGTTCTCCATCTCCGTCCCACGGGCTCTTCTGGGCTCAGCCTTGGACTCTGTGCTCGGCCCGGCTGGGCTGTACTCCAGAGGACCCTCCTTTTCAGCCCCAGGCCTCTGTTCTTCTCTGCGGAAGGGCTTGTGATGCTGCGTTGCTGCGCCCTAGAGCCTCTCGGGACTAGGGCCGTCTTCCTGGCTGTGCTCTGATCTTGCCTATCTCGGGGCCGCTGCGATCCTTTCAGCCCGTTGGTCCATCCCCTCTGCGTGCACTTTCCAGTGTTTTGTGTCCAGGTCAGGCCGTGCCTGTCCCCTCTCCTGTGACCTCCAAGGATGCGTCTCTTTTCTCCACGCTCTGATCTGCGCCCTCTCCACCCCACGGCTTCATCTCTTTAAGGGTCGCTCGTCACAGGGCTTTGATCCCATCTCCTCCAGTCGTGCCTCGTGCTCTAATGTTTATCCACTCCATCCATACCCTGTGTGCTGTTTATTCCCGTCCCCGGGATGTTCACTCTGCGCCCCCTCCCACCCTAGCTCGATCTGTGCCCCCGTGCTTGGATGGTCGCCCCCCAGGCTGCTCCCCTCACCTACCTCCGCGAATGCTCCGCGTCTGGATCCTCTGCGACTGGGGGGCGCTCCCTCCGCCATCCTCTGTGCGCTCACTCCTCTGCAGCCCTCTGTTTTCTCTCTCACTGGTTAATCAACATGTTAATGAGAACAGATACTAATCAATAGATTCAATCAGAAGGGAAAAAAGGTCTTCTTTCTCCCCTTCCCCCATCATCCTTCGGCAGCTAATGAAAATAAATGATAATCACGAATGCAATGGGGGGGGTTTGTCAATCCGCGCAATTATTTCTGAACCAGATACGAGTCGTAGCTCAGTCTGCCTGGCCTTTGATCTTTTAACGCACCAGGGTCAGTGTTATTTCAGTTTCCATCACTTCTACTGTTATTATATATATCTTTTCAACTTTTTCATTTTACTGTTTTTTTGCACCTATTTACCAGTCTTAAGTGTGAGCGTTATCACTGACGAATAAAAAGAAATCGAGCTATCTCGCCAAGAATTTTCAATTCTATTAAGGACACAGATGCGAGGATTATGCTTTGTTTTCATGACAGACTTCAAAATAGCAGTCAATAACAATGTAAATAAACACAAACTACATGTCCCATGAATACCAATAATCCATCATCAGTCCGTCCATCAATCCCTGTGGATCTGTACCCTCAAAACTGGGAGCCACCCTATTGCTGCCTCTTTCTTTTTAACATAGAATTCAGCCTAGAAACTCAATTTCCTTGTTCAATAACTTAAATTTCTAAAAGCATGCCTTCTGGAGCTGTGTATCTTTTTCCTTTTCTCAGTCTTGTTCCTGTATAGATTCTGTTCAGATCTTGAAAAGAAAAAACAGAAGTTCTTTCTATGCTATGTCTCTTTTTACATCAATCAGGGCAGTTAAGAATTTCTTTTATAGACACTTCTATAAATATATTAACCAATCTATGATATTGACAACGTTATCAACAGCAGTAAGCACTTCTCGGGTGGGGTAATCAATCCTCTTCTGCGTGCCCTTAATAGAATTGAACATTCTTGATGCGGTAGCTAGGAAATGTTTTATTCTCTGATTATACTTGTTTAAAGGTGTTACACCATTACAGTTGCCACAATAACAATTGGTTTATAATAACATTTTGTACATTTTGAGTCTGAAGACTAATCCACGTCTTTCATGATATCCTCTAGTTTCGAACAAGACAAATAGGTCTTTGAAGCAATGCCTCCTCTTGCCAAATGTACTCCAAACCTGCTGACATCAATGCCAGGTTCTGACATGATCCATTTAACCAACCTTGAAAGTGTGGCCGAAGTACCTGTTTAAATTGATTCTGTAAAGCAACGAGTAATTGACCCGTAGGCTCTTCTCGAAATTCCCTAGCACTATTCTCATATGCTTGCAAACATCTCACTATGCACAACCTAGAATTTTCTGGGAAATCCAGGTAAAAGAAACATTTAAAAAGGGTCTTTGTACAATTGAAAATGTGGATAGAAACTCCCTCAGGAGAGTATACTATACCTGCTAAATCCAGCGCTCAGAAATCCAAAACCTGTCTACAGAATACCAAACAAAATAACAAAGTCAACTTAGCCGACAGCTGTTTTTTGATCAATCTGAATTATCTGGCAACTGTTCTAAAAATCTTTATATTTACATCCCACAAAATCGTGTATCTTGGTTTGGACAGATTGGTTAACCCAGTGCTTAATTTGAGCTGCTCAGCCCAGCCACTTAATCATCAACACCGGCACTCTTCATGAGCACCAGTTAAGGCTTCTCTTTTAGGCGGCGCTAACAGGAGAAATGACCTGGTGCATTCTGCCTCCTGACGAGAGCCCAGGCACCTATGTGTTTTTTTACAAATTAACCACTGGGTTAACCTGATCCCTTTAATCAGTTTCCATATTAATGGATGATCTTCAGAGGGATAACATTCTATTGGCTTATGTCCTGTAGTAATGACTGATGTAAAATTGTTTACCAAAATGTTAACCAGTCTGTCCAAAGCCAACTGGGGAAAAAAATTGACTATCTGATGCACATCTTCCCTCATGGGATCCACACGCAGTTCATCTCACCAACACATCCACCGTCTACATAAAGCAGAATGTCTCCTATAGATGGAGGATGCCAAAACCTTTCTGATGTAAAGTATAGCTTGGCTTGAAATTCTTGGCACTTGCTATCATTGAATGAAAATGTCCATGCCACAAGTGCCATCTGATCTTTATAGCCTACGGATGCAATTCCCTCTCTAGGTCTCCCAAAATTTCAAGAAACACCGGCAATGCAATCAGAAAAGCCCAAGACATTTTCAATAGTACTGGGAACCATGGTTTGCCCTCCGAATTAGAGTCACTACCACTAGATCCTCTTTCTGGCTACTCATTTGAGCTGCTACCCGAGGGATTATGACGAACGAGGGAAAGGCATAGTGAAGACTTGTAGTCCAGTCTTGCATGAACACATGTTGCCTTTGCTAACAGATCTGATCTCCAGCTGTAAAACGCTGCCACATGTCTGTTTAACCGTGATGCAAAAGATCTTTTCTGCATGGACCTTGTTTCTGTTGTATAGACTGAAACACTTGCGGATTCAACCTCCTGATCCTGGAATCCATCAGGAACCTGCAATTACAATCGGCTACTACATTCTTCTGTCCTGTAATGTATTCTGCCACTACAGAGATTCTATGTTGCAGGCATAAGTGCTGAAAATCTTTGACTAGCTCTGCTAACATTCAAGATTGATTTCCGCTTAACTTGTTGATATATTTCACTTCTGATAAAATGTTCATCCTGAGCAGTATACAGCAATTGTTCTTCCGAGGTGACAGAGTTTTATGGCAAAGGACTCTGCCAATAGTTCCAAACAATTGATGTAGAACTCTAACTCTATTTGAGATCATCAAACTCCTGTAGATATATTGTCAAATATGGCTCCCTTATCCCATATGCTGGCGTTAGAGTTTATCACAAATTCTGGTTGAGAGCTGACAATGGCTTTGTCATTCCAGGCTTTGATGCGCTCCATCCACCACAACATTCCTGCTTTGGCCTTGCTCGAGATCTGATCTGTGTACGCTAAACCTTTCCTCAGGTTTTGAATTTTTAGCTAATGTTGAGCTCTGTAAAGAAGCGGGCCTGAGAATATAGCTTGGATTGAGGGCTCAAAGTCCCACTATCCACTCTATTAATCTCAAAGTCGCAGTTCCAGAGACGGTTCCTGCTCAGGAAGCGGGGGGCTGACTCTCCTCTCTTCCGGGTGGGGAAGGGCCGAGAAGCAAGAGAGGCGCCATTTTTGTCGGTGCGCTCTCTAGTCGTCCTGCTCTCCCTACCCCATGTACATAAAGGAAGCCGCGGCACGGATGCGCAGCAGACATGCAGAGCTGGCCCGCAAAGGCAAGCCCGTCTGCACCAGCCAGCCACTATGCCGGTTCTCTGTCAGCTGACAGGCACCGCATTGTCTTCGATAGGGCCTCCTTACTTCACATGGCGCCGCCGAGGGAGTGTTCTGCTCTCTGGTCTCCTGGCACTTTCTGCAAAGATTTTATCTGTCCCAGTTGTGCCTAGTCCCTTAGTGTGCCGACCCCCTCTATGACCGTTCACAACCCAGACTACATTGTGGTAACGCAGAAACAGTTTAGGGCGGCCCTACTGAACACAAAATCCCTACAGAAACACGAGCTCCCAGTTTTTGATCTGCTAACTGAAGATGACTTTGATGCACTCTTTCTCACCGAGACGTGGCGTTCAGCCTCGGCCAACCCTACATTAGCACTGGCCATCCTATCGAATTACAGAATTCTGAGGAGAGACCGCGAAATTGGCAGAGGTGGTGGGACGGCACTAGTATATAAAAAAGAATACGATTGCTCATCCTTCAATCTGGAAGGCCTCCAGGAGGTGGAAGCACTGGGTTTCTGTCTATCCCTCACCCCCAACCAGTCGCTGGCAGGGGTTCTTCTGTACCGTTTGCCTAGCCCAGCCAGCAGTTGCCTGCGTTGGAAAACGTATTGGCTCCGTGGGCAATGAGATATACCCACTTCCTGGTGCTCGGAGATTTCAATGTCCATCTGGACAAGGCATTAGGGTAAGAAACCAACGCTCTCTTATAAATTATGAACCCTCTGTCTCTGAAACAACAGGTCTTCGGCCCCACACATCAGGCCAGACATACCCTTGACCTGGTCTTTTCTAATCTGAACCTGGCGGTATTGCAGCCTACTCCTCTTTCGTGGACAGATCACTATCTTATCTCCTTCGTGTGGTCACAGACCAGCAATAAGCCATTCTCGAAAGGTAATTGTTAGACTTGGCATCTTTTGGTGTGTTTTCCCTGAGGTTTTGCTTTCTGACCTCCCGGTTTTGACTCGCGTAGTGTTTCTGTGCACTTTTCTCACTGCTGATCAGTGGTAAAGTGCAAGTGCTCCTGTGTTAAATTGTGTTATGGATTGGTGTTTCCATGATTGGATATTTGATTTAACTTTGTCCCTAGTAAAGTGCACTGAGTGTGCCAGGGTCTGTGAATCAAATGCTACTAGTGGGCCTGCAGCACTGATTTTGCCACCCACGTGAATAGCCCTGAAAAGGTAACTCAGACCCGCCATTGCAGAGTCTGCGCACAGTTTGTAACTGCCATGTCGACTTGGCCAGTGTGCACACTTGCCAGTCCCTCACCTTCCCTTTTCTTACATGTCAGCCACCCTTAAAGTAGGCCCAAGGTTCCCCTGTGGACCGGGTGCAGTGTATGTGAAAGGTAGGACATGCCATGGTGGGTGTGGCATGTCCTGATAGCGAATTACGGCCAGTTTCTTTTTTTGCTATTGCAAGGCTACCTGTTCCTCATAGGACAGAATGGGGAGTTTGTTTATAACATCTTATAAACATAACTGGCCTGGGGAATTAGGTAGGAAAATAAAGTTTAGTATGCCTGAACTCAGAATCTAAAGATGCATCTTTTAGTGAAGGTTATTTTTACATTCTGTGTTTGAAAATACCACTATTAGAGAGTAGGTATTTTCTTGCTCAGTCATCCCGTGTGCCTCTGCTGGAATGTGCATTGCCTGTCTGGGTTTTGGATGACAGAAGGCTGGGGAGCGGGAGTGGCTCCAGATAGTCTAGGTGGGTCAGGAAAGGGCTGAATAGACCTGGGCTGCAAATGGGGAAGGGGGAGGAGATTTCCTTGCACCTCAAAGGGCCTGGTCTGCCTCTGACCATGCCATCTCCACCTCCTGACAGGAAGTCACACCAGAGAAGGCAGAACTGGTTATGGCTGGGCACAGACACTCTGTCTAAGAGATCAAAGGATTTTTGGATATAAATACTGGGGCCCAGACCCCTGAACTTTAGAACTCTATTGGACCAAGAAGACTGCCAAGAAGAAGAACTGGAGAAGCTGTGAGGAGGGACTACCACATTGCTGTGTGCTTTGCTGTGTTTGTTGTGTTGGCCTGCAGTGGCTGCTTCTGTCTTGGGCAGTGAAAGGACTGGACTGAACTTTCTGCAATCTACTTTTGTGAGTTTCTCCAAGGGCTTGAGGTAGAGCTTGCCCCCTGTTCAAGAAGTCTCAAGAACAGCAAAGACTTCAAGCTCTTCTGCCCTCAGCACTGGGGACTGTGTGTTTTGTGCTGCAAAAGAAGAAAAAGCAACCCGATGATGCCGCTGCTAACTCTGTGTCCTGAAGGCACCGTAGAAGGCACCGCCGCAACGCCGCACCGTGACCCTGGTCTCACCGACTACGCCTGCTGATGCCGCCATCGAGCTGTTGCTTGCACCGCGATCTGTGAGCATCGCACTCCTCACTGCCTCGCTTCACGATGATGCCTTGGTATCCCAGACGCTGCCACTCCACGCCGAAATCGACGCCGCTGCTTGCACTGTGGTTCGAGGGCACCGCTCGTAAAGTTACACGACGCACCGCTCTCATCCCACACCGCAGCCTTGGCTTGCCGGCGCAATTGACTGCAGTTCGTCAGCTGATGACAGCGCTTCAGCAACAACAACGCCGCTGCTTGCACCGCGACCTGCCAGCACCGCGATGAGCACAGCATTCACTTCGCACCGCGACCCTGGTGTCACCGATGACACCATCTGACGCCGCCACCGAGCCGCTGCTCACACCGCGACCTGAGGGCACCGCACGCTGCACCTCTGTACTTCGCACCGCAGCACCTGACACCTGCCGACGCCAGCGCTCCTGACTTCAACAGAGAGGAGTTCGATCTGCAACGCGTGTGACTTCGAGGGCCCCGATGACTCCTGCACCGACGTCAGTGGACGCCGTGCTTTCGGAAGCTCAACAAGAGGTCGCCGACGCCATGCATTTCTCAAAGATACTGTTTGCGGGTCTTCCTGACACCGTAGCTGGCCTGCAACACCGCGGTCAGCCAGAACTGTTTGGATTTGTTTGCTCACGACGCCGTGATAGCCCGCGACAGAGCTATCGACATCAAGGAACTGTGTTTCAAGCATCTTTTGATAACCGAAGATTTGTAAGTACTGTATTGTGGATTTTTTTATCGTTTTTGGTCTTGTCTTAAGTATATAAAAATATTGGATCTTTTTCTAAACTGGTGGGGTGTCCTTTTGTAGTGCTTACACTGTATTACTGTTGGTTATGTGCAAATACTTTACTCACTGCCTCTAAGATAAGCCTGACTGCTCATGCCAAGCTACCAAGGGGTGAGCAGGGGTTATTTTAGGAGTGTAGCTCCCTTATCCTGACTAGAGTGGTGGTTGGTTTCTGCCTGGCTTTGGCACATGCCCTAGCCTACCAAATATCCCATTTCTAACAGTAAGGCCCCACCCGCCTGTCGGACTTTTCATAAGCTACAACTAGAGGTCATTAATCAAGCCCTCACTATGACTACTCCAGTCATAACCGGCAGCGTGGAAGAGGATACCGCCTGCCTCAACAACTGGTTCAGGGAGACTGTTAACTCGCTAGAAACCATCATGAAGAAATCTCAGGCCAGAGTATGCTTAATGGCTCATTGGTTTAACGCTGAGCTCAGCGCATGCAAGAAACATTGCAAACATCTTGAGAGAGCGTGGAGACTGAAATATCACCACGGTGACAAAAATGTATAGAAGAGCGCACTAAAGGTGTATCAGGGAAAGCTGCACCTAGCAAAAAAGAGCTTCTATGACACTAGGATTTTGGAAGCTGAGAACAAAGCTAAGGAAATCTTTACAATAATCGATTCCTTCCTTCGCCCCTCTGTCTCTTCTAGAGCCTGCACTCCTATGGCAGATTGGTGTGACGAACTTGACACTTTCCTTCATGAAAAAATTATGACTATTCAAAACAGCTTCCAAAATAAAGCACCAACATCCCAATCATAGAGCTCGGTGAGCATGGTACGGGCATCTCCTCTTTCGTACTCTTCTTTAGACACATTCACTCTCATACTCTCATCTCTCCATCTAAGTCTCTCGCTGCTCTGAAGAGCATAAAATCTGGCTCTCCCTTTGACCCCTGCCCAATTACAGTATTAAAGATGGTAGCACCTTCTATCAAGGCCACTGTGAACCACATATTTAACACCTCGCTGGCAACAGGGGTGGTTCCATTAGTTTGAAAAAAGGCCAAAGTGCCACAATTGCAAAAAAAATCTTGCAGTGGACCCCAAGCAAGCAGCAAACTATAGGCCTATCTCCCCTCTTTCTCCAAGATCCTGGAGAAGGAAGTTTACTACCACCTGGAAGACAATGGTATACTCCACCCTACTCAATCCGGTTCCCGGCTTACAGCGTATTTGTGCAACAGTTCCTGAATCTTGACATCTATTGATATCAATTTGTC
The DNA here is from genome assembly GCF_964204655.1 of Triturus cristatus. Taxonomy (NCBI): domain Eukaryota; kingdom Metazoa; phylum Chordata; class Amphibia; order Caudata; family Salamandridae; genus Triturus; species Triturus cristatus. The sequence continues at coordinate 98,190,337 of NC_140595.1, read as the reverse complement.
TCTTGCTTAGGAAAATGCAGCTGTCTGGGCATCCACCTCTGATATAGGGTTTGATTGAATTCCAATTTGAAACTCTGAACAGTGTCTATAACCCATGCATCTTGAGTTAACTTCATCTAGGCATGTAGAAAATGTCTTAACCCCCACTCCCCAAATCATCTTTGATATGGGAATTATTTTTACCTATAAATCCAGCTCCCATAGTGGGTTGATAGGTTGCCCGGCAACCTCCTCTGCTGTATCTACCATGGCTGCCTGTCAGTCTGATGGTGAAGAAAGCTCCCCCTCTGGATCCATCTTGGCTACTGCCTCTCTTTCTGGAGCCATAGCTTCTCCAGAGACCTTGATTTATTGTCAGCCTAGTAAACATTCCCTGCATTGCCCGGCTCTGCAAAAAAGGCCAGGTGGGAAAACACTCTTTAGAGACATCTGAATCTTGTCTAGCGCTGTGAATGTGTTCACAAGCTTGTTCAGGTCCTTAACAAAACCATCCCTTATAGTAGACTACTTGCAATGGGGCCTGCTGGCGCTAAATCTACTTTAGGACTAATCCTCATTAGTACTCAGCAAAGCTCTCTGCTGTAGGAGGCGCAATTAGCATTCTCCAACTGGCAGATAGCATGTTCGGGCCATCCAGCTAGAACATCAGAATCTATTACTGTTCACCTCTCTTTTACTTGAAGGGCCTTTTCCAAGATTTTGGTGGGTGGGCCCGAAATGTCCAATAATTTATCTTGGCATGCTTGCCAAGATCTATCTATGCCAGGGGTCTCCAACCTTTTCTGTAGTGAGAGCTACTTCTGATCAGTGAAAATCATTGTGAGCTACTGAAAGCTATGCAACTCGCGCATTGTTAACAGACACTTCATCAACTAAGCCTAATGTCCATAGTGCCAGATACTATGGTTTGAACAAAATACTTTGGCTAGGGGCACTATGACAAGGCTGCCATTTGCGTCAGTGAGATTGTGGTCTTTGGGATGCATGAACATGTGTGAGTATGAATGGAATATATGTGTATGGGTAACTGAGAACCTGTGTCATATGTACTTGTGGCACAGGGCATACCTTTCGCCTCATGTGTCAATGTTCCATGTACAACACAAATATGCAACCATTTATTTTTAAATGGGAGAAATATAAAGTGAAGAAAAATGTTCTGCAGAAATTTCTCAATATGGAATTTTTTCTGCACTTTAAAATTCTCCCACCAAAAATAATGGCTGTATTTTTGAGCTGTAAAAATGTCTACCAGCTATATGAAATTGGCGATAAGGCAGGTAGGCTTGTGGCCTGGCTCGACAAGAAAGAACGAGCACGGAGCTGGATAGCGCAGATAAACACTCGGGAGGGGGTGGTGGTCTCCGACCCTCAAGAAATTGTAAACGGCTTAGCCACGTACTTCGCCCAGGTATATGCGCCTACGTCGACCAACACGGTAGAGGAGGCGCTAGCTTACCTCCACGACATAAAAATGCCTACATTAACACCGGAGGCGTCAGCCACGCTGGAAGCTGACCTCACGGCGGACGAGTTGAAGTCAGCAATTGAGTCCCTACAGTCGGGGAAGGCGATAGGGCCCAACGGAATACCCATTGAATTCTATAAGAAGATGGCGGGTGCGCTCTCCCCTCACCTCCTAAACATGTATACCAAAAGTCTAGAAGCGGGAGAACTCCCGAGGGACCAAAGGATAGCAACCATTGTGGCAATTCCGAAACCTGGGAAGCCTCCCGAGGAATGCACCTCATATCGCCCAATATCGTTACTTAATGCTGAAACTAAAATACTCGCAAAACTTTTGGCAACTCGATTAACTCCGCATATGACGACCCTCATACACCTGGACCAGTCAGGTTTCATGCCAGGTCGTAATACGGCGCTTAACCTGAGACGGCTCCATGGGGTGTTGGCCCGAACGCCCTATATTCAAGAACCGGCTGTTATTCTTTCCTTAGATGCCCGTATGGCGTTCAACATGGTGGAGTGGCCCTTCTTATTCGCGGTCCTTCGACATCTGGGCTTTGGCCCTAAATTCTGTGCATGGATACGCCTGCTATACGCGAAGCCACTTGCGCATGTCACGGCCAATGGGCACATGTCAGAAGACTTCCCGCTGGGACGCGGAACTCGCCAGGGCTGCCCGTTATCCCCCTTGCTGTTTGCCATGGTGCTGGAACCATTGGCAGCCCTGATCAGGTGGGAACCAACCATCAGGGGACTCAAGTGGGCGGTGGGGTGGGAGGACCGCATATCGTTATATGCAGATGACATCTTACTATACTTGGCCTCCCCCCCGACGGTCCATTATGGTGCTGCTAAACGTTTGTGAAAACTATGGGAGGGTATCTGGTTTCACCATAAATTGGTCTAAGTCGGTCTTATTTATACTAAACGGTCCGCCACCGCCATTGCCGAAAGGGTGCGGTCTCCTAATCACAATAGACTGCTTTAAGTATTTAGGTATCTATGTGACGCCTAAGCCGGAAGACTTTATTACCAAAAATTTACTGCCCCCCACTGGACCGTCTAAAACGGGACACCGCGCATTGGCACGCATTACCCCTGACGCTGCTTGGGAAAGCAGCGCTCTTTAAAATGATGGCACTCCCTCGGTTTGTGTATGCTTTGGAAAATACTCCATTCCCAGTGCCAGCAAGCTATTTTAAAGCAATAGCCACAGAGGTCTCTAGTTTACTGTGGGGAAACAAGCCGGTGCGAATTGCAATGGAAAAGCTGGTTAGGGGTTGGTATGATGGGGGGATAGCGCTACCAAACATACAGCTATATTATTGGGCTGCGCAGTTGAAAATAATCAATCAATGGATCCACGTCCCGCAGTCCGACCCTGCGTTCCAGGCGGACAGATATCTCTTAGGAGATGGAGGAGTCATGGCAGCCCTATACAATAAAAAACGACCTGGCCCACTGATTGGTCCGACGGCACATACAATTGGCATATGGTATATGGCGCATAAAAAACTGGGATGGCAGGGGGTTATTATGCAGCTTACTCCGCTCTGGGATACGGGAAGGCTGGGAAAGCTTAGAAATAGTAAAGGATTCAATAACTGGGACGCAATAGGCATCTCTACGGTGGGAGACCTGTGGGTTAAGGGTGGGGTGGTAGCGTTCGAACGCCTGCAGGAACAGTACGAGCTCGCTCCTTCTGAACAATTCAGATACATACAGATTAGGCATGCACTGCAGGCAGCCATACCGCCGAACACCGTCCTGCCGGAGGCCTCTCCCTTAGAGGACAGACTCCTTACTGACTACATGACGAAAAAAGCCACCTCTTTCACTTATCGTAAATTAGTTAACAACCTACCAGACCCGACACAGGCACTGAGGGCCAAATGGTCTGCAGACCTTGGGGACATGGATGACACGGACTGGCAGATGGCACTCTCGTCACCGCAGGAAGTTGCAATACCCTCTAGATTGAGGCTCATACAATTGAAGATACTACACCGTGTATACTTCACTAGATTAACCTTACACAAAATAGGGACTACCACACACCCGTATTGTCTGCGGGAATGCGGAGAAGAGGGGACTTTTTATCATACTATATGGCAATGTCCAAGGATTATGGCATACTGGGTGGCAGGGATGCGGACCATATCGCAAGTGGAGGGGGTATCCGTAACACCAGAACCTAAAAGATATTTGCTAAATATATGGGAGCCAAATGATCTAAACCATCCGGCACAGGACTGGGCAACATTGGGAATGATGATCGCCAAACGGAATATAGCCAGGTTGTGGGGCTCCGGACGCCCGCCGATGGTCAAGGCATGGTGTAAGGACATGGATGAAGCCATGGTAGCAGAGAAGACTACATATGTTAACCGAGGTTGTCCACAGAAATGGGGGAAGGTATGGGATGCCTGGAACAAATACAGGGGCTTTATCTGCGAACCACCGGAGTTGCCGAATGAGGATATTTCCATCTGAAACGGGGAGGGGGTGAGGCGATATCTGTGGGTCCGTCGGTGGGACCTGACCAGTATTGTGGTGTAACAGTGCTATGAGCGTTGATGTAAGCCAATGTACCAACAAACTGCAATTGTATAGACATTTATGTGATTGTGTTCTGCCCTAACTTTTATAATAATAAAAACAAATTTAAAAAAAAACAAAAATGTCTACCAGCACTGGGAGCAAGATGCCTACTGTGTGTAAAGGTGGCCCTTTGAAATGGGAGAAAATTAAACTGAAGAGCTAACGTTATGTTTATATGGATTCCCAAAAACTCATCAGTTACATTTTCTCCCTTTTCCAAGTGTCATATTTACAAACAGCAGTCATCTAGCTCCCAAATGGCCTGTAAACACAGTATCAAATTTATAACGGGAAAATACAGCCATTTGCTTAAATGGGAGGAATGTAAAGTGATGGAAAAATGCTTCATAAAACATTGACGTAATTAGCTTTATTAAAAGCAGAGAAAAACATTGACTTAATGTTTCATAGAAATATTTTTCTTCACTTTAAATTCGTACCATTTAAAAAAATGACTATTTATAAGTTATACATTTGGCTGAGTGTCTAATAGCCGCTAGGGCCAAGAGACCCGCTGTTTGTAAATGCGAATTGGGGAGAGGAGTTGGCCTAACAGCTAGGCCGGTCGACCTTGAACCTGGGGAACTGGGTTCGAGTCTCGGCAATGACGCTGAACATCCTGTGATTCTGGGCAAATCACTTAATCTCCCCGTGCCTAACAAAAAATGAATGTGTCCTCCTGTAACCCAACTGGTGCTATGTAAAGCGCTCTGATACCCGATTAGGGTCAAGTTCATGCTATATAAAACTATTTTTTTTTATTTTTTTTTAAATGGAAGAAAATTTAAATGAAGACTTAACTTAATCATTAAGGTAACTTTTCATTTTAATTTACTCCCATTTAATAGTGTTTGGAAATATTATTGTGTTCCATTGCTTCAATACTGAGTTGACAAGAACTTTTATTTAAAAGTTAAATACCTCAGTGCTTCAGTTCATCATCTCTGTGACCCAGCCTGGGTCATAAATCTTTAAAAAGCACTGTTCATTATCAGGCCCTGCTAACTGTAGCCTGGTGATAATAATGTAAAATAAACACAGCCTTCCCTTAACTTTAAAAGGAAAATGTCACCCTGAGCTTATTTAAAAATAAACCCACGGCTGGCAGCTACTCTGAAGGTGTCAACAAGCTACTGGTAGCTCACACAATGGACTAGTTGGAGACACCTGGCCTAAGCAAATTAAACCAGCAAATAGAAACCCAGAAAGTGTGAGTTACAAACCACGGAGCCAATGGTAAGCAACAGGTGGAATGCATTCTTAGGTCAGCTTTCTGAATGTCCACAAGATGTCTTTAGCAAACCAGACAGCTGTGCTGTCCCCTGATGGCGCCTTACTTTGGCCTTTATCTTTGGCTCAGCGGTAGGTGAAAATAAAAAGCCCCCTCCCTACCTGCACGTTGTTGCTGGGAATTGAAATCAGACAATGTGCAGGTGCTGCTGAATGTGTCCGGTTACAGAAAATTACACCGGAACAAGTTCAGCATATTTCATTGGGCCCCAACTTCCCCAACTTCTTGGCAGAGTGGACGGCATCTACCCTGTGAAAATAGTGGGTAGACGCCATTTACCCGAGTGTACCCAGACTTGTGCCCTGGCCCAGTGGGATTACAACGCTCATCATCAGCTGCACCAAAAGGCTCAAAATCCGACATCTTTGCTGCAATTATAAAAGTTTAAAAAGCATAGCAAGTCACCCTCGGAGAGGGAATTGGGTTGAGCTGGCCTTGTTGCAGCAGATACACACAAGACTTGACTATGGAGGCACAGTATGAGCCCTTCAGGCTAAACCCATATCTGTAATTATTTCAACCCCTGCTGACTGCTGACAGATGCATCCGAGGGAGAGGCGCTTATAAATGTATCCTGTGTTCTTAAAAATATTTGCACCTTTGGCCAGTAATTCAATAGAGATCATATAGAAATACAGCCTTTTATAAACATTCTATTGCAGTGTTTAATTTGCAAAAAAAAGATCAATGTCAGGGCTCTCATCAGGAGGCAGCTTGCACCAGCCCATTTCTCCTGTTAGTGCTCCCTAAAACAGAACCAACTACTTACCATGAAAGTGGGGAGAGGTTGTGGCATAATGGCCAGAGCTGCTGACTTTTGAACTGGGGAACCAGCTTTGAGTCTGGCGTCGGCTCAACATCCTGTGATTCTGAGCAAATCACTTAATCTCCCCCTAGCCATCATAAACGAATGTGTCCTTAACTGGTGCTCATGAAAAGCACCAGTGTTAATGATTAAGGGCTGTTGCTGGGCACTCGAAACCATCCCCTCAAATTAAGCACTGTTCTCTTGGGCCTTGGTGTGATCTCCTCTCGTCTTTTGAACTGCACAGACAACTGAGCGTCTCTCAGAGCAATTGTAGCATGGAGATAAAAAGAGGACTGCGCTCTCTAGCTCGATTGGGCTCCGGGGACAGTCCTCTCTCCCATTCTTCTCTGCAGGCTCTGCATGTGAATCATTTGTAGGGGTGGCCTGCTTTGTATGAAAAGGGTAACGCTTTACAAGGAATAACTCAGCACTTCACAACATGCATGCTGTTCCTTTCAGCAGCGTGCTACACTACCACAATTGCACATTCCACAAATTCAGCAATAGTATACCACAACGAAAAACCCTCTAGCAGCAATATAATATCGGTACATATATACCACATTCAGTTCCAATACACTCAAAACTTAAAGGCACTTAACTTGACTGTTGAGTAAGAAAGAAAAAGACAGCAAGATGGTGTCTTCCAGTTTTGAGGATACAGGTCCACAAGGATTGGTGAATACTTATGATGGGTTATTAGTGTCCATGGAACATATAGTTTGTGTTTGTTTACCTTGTTATTGGCTTCTGTTTTGAAGCATTATCCGAGCATCTCGACCTGCCCCATAGAATCAGAAATACCACCAGATGCAGGGCCATCTTAACAGCATTATAGGCCCCCGGTGTAGGAAGCTGGCTCTGTATATACTATACCAAAGTGAGGTATAGTGTGCACCGAGTCCAGTGGAACCCCAAAGGTAGGCAGAGGTAAAGTTAGATAGCACCTCACTCTCTATTTGTGGTAGTGTGGTCGAGCAGTAAGGCAGTATCAGAGGACAGTGTTAAGCATGTGTTGTACACCCTCAGTCAGCGAATGAATTCACACACTCACAGACTGAACTTCAGACCAATTGTTTTTGTATAAAAATATTCTTTTAGTTATTTTATTTTCTAGAACCAAGCAAGCATGGCACAGGTGAGCAATAAGTACTTTACAGTACTAATTCAATTGAAATACAGTTTGAATGATAATTGTATATGCACTTTGGTTTGATTTACAGAATGGATGCAGAGAAATGCAATACTTAGTAAATGCAGTACATAGACTTGAATAGGCTTTTTTGTTGTTGTAAAATAGCAGGTAAGTAACTTTTGAGATTACTAGACCTACACAGAGTAGTATACCTAGATACTACTCAGGGACATTTCCTGAAAACAGGTAAGTACAATCGTTTTTGTTAGATTATGCAATTTTAAAGAATTTCTTTAGTTTCTCAAACTCCACACTTTGAAACTTTTCACAAAAAAACAGTCAATGTTATCCCATGGAGGAAAATAGGGTTATCGGTTTGGAGGTAAGTAATCGGTATTTGGAGTTGAGGTTCTGGGGTTTGAACAAGGGTTCCTCCAGGGTCAAGGATGTACTCTCGTTACACCCTAAGCGGCACTAGAGCGGCCGGGTGCAGAGTGCTGAGGCCCAATGTTATCCAATGGGGGATAGGGGGCCTCCGGTTGGTGGCTGCTGTCTAGCAGGCCACTGGGTTGTGGGAGCGAAGCTCCTGGACTTTAGCTCAAGGCAAATGGGGAAACAAAGTAGCACCAAAGCTGCACCCTTAGTGGCATTAGGGCGGCTGGGTGCAGGGTGCTGTTTCGACATCGGACACCCTAGTAGTTTCAATGGAGAACCTCCGGTTTGCACAGCGCTGCAGGCAGGAAGATGAAGGTCTTCTGGGTGAGGCCACCACTTCGAGAGGTAAGTTGGGAAGTTAGGGGTTGGTTAGGTGCCGTCGGCTTGGGCACACAAGGCCGTGGGGCATCGGGTGCAAGGGTGCCTTTTGGGGTCGGATCTTCTTACCAGCTCCTGGTCGCAGTTAGGGGGGCCTTCTGGATTTAGGCTGCAGGCGTCGGCTGGAGGCATGAGGCAGGTCAGGGGTCACTGGATCTCAGGTCAGGATCGCCGGGGGTACCTCCTCATGGTGTTTGCCCCCTCGATCTTGGGCCGTGGACGGCGGGTGCAGAGTGGGGCGGATTTACGGTATCCGGCCGGTGGCCAGAGGTTACAGTTGAACAAATCCGGTGTTCACAGGAGAAGCAGTCTTTGGAAGTGAAGGCAGGCAGGTCCTCCGGGGTTTTTGAGGTTGCTGGCTGCAGGACACACCAGGATTTTGCAGAAGCGGGTTCTAGGAGGAGACAGGCTGGTAGGCAAGTAAGTGGGCGTCTTCCTCTTGTTAGCTGCTGCACTGCTGTTAGGTCCTTCTTCTTTTCTTCTTGTTTCTTGTCCGGATCTGAGGAAGCACGGGTCCTTTCCCTGGGGTGGGTACACCCCCTATTATGCCACCCTCCAGTGGGAGGGGGGCATGTGCCTGTCCCTGGTTGGCTGAGTCCTCCCATCTTCAGGTTGACGTGGACTGAGAGTTGTGCTTCACCTCACCTCCCCCACCTGAGGGGTGCACACCTCTCTTCCTCTCTTGTTTTTCCCGCCAGTTCTCCCGCCCAAGGTGGGGGTCTGAACCAGTGGGGACCAGTTGCTGAAAGCAGTAATTGGCCTGGGGAAGTTCACAAAGGTGGCAAGCCTTTGAAGCTTCCCCTTCGTGTTCCCTGCCCATCCTGGGGGAGGAGGCTTGGCACCTCGTCCCAGGATGTGCATTGTTTTAGGCTCCAGCGAGCAGCAGGCTCTCGAGCCAGGGGTCCAGAAACTTGTCTGGTGGTGGCAGCTGAAAACAGCCACTCAGCCTGGACACTTGTGGTGGGTTAGTTTTCAGGGGGCATCTCTGAGATGCCCTCTGTGTGCATGTTACATTAAATCCCACTCTGGCATCAGTGTGGGTTTAATGTGCTGAGAAGTTTGATAACAAACTTCTCAGTTTTCAGTGTAGCCATTATGGTGCTGTGGAGTTCGTAATGACAAACTCCCAGCACCATATACTCTTAATGGCAGCACTGCTCTTACAATGTCTAAGAATGGACTTTGACACTGTAGGGGTACAGGGCTCATGCACCCGTACCCCCACCACTGGTATAGTGCACCCAGCTAAAGGGGGGACTGACCTATGCCAGGGCAGTGGGTTGTAGGCATGGTACACAGAGATGTGTGCCATGTCGACTCTTTACTTTGTTCTGCACAAAACACGTAGCCTGCAATGGCATTGTGTGAGTGAAAAAGTGCAGGGCCTCTAAGGGTGGTACAATAAGTGCTGCAGCCCTTAGAGGCCTTCTCTGGGCACAGTGCCCTAGGTACCTGTGGTACCATTTACCAGGGACTGACCTGTGGCCAGAGATGCCAATTGGGTTTAGGCTTCAATGCAGTTTTAGGGAAAGAACATAGGCCCTGATTAGCAGGAGCCCAGGGCACACTCAGTCAAAGTACATCAGCAATTCAGCAAAAAAGTGGGGGCAACCATGCAGAAAGAGGCACTTCCTCACACCCGGGCAAAGCAGTGCACTGGGCCCTGCCTACACAACCACTCACAGGAATAAAAATGTTTAACAGAAAATTTGTGTTAAATTCTGGTCTGCATGAGGCCCCTATGCTTGCGTGCCCATGCACTCCGACGGCACTGGACAGATGGTCTTTGTGCGGCCCAAAACTGTACTCCTCCTTCTCTCTTCAGCAATATCCCTGTCTGTGATGATGCTAGATGCTGGCATACATGCCTCTCAGTCATTCTCTACCCCACCTTCCATGAAAGATGAAGCATGGCGAAGATGGAGGGCGAACGTAGGCAGTGAGCAACCTGCAACTGGCGAGAGAACTACTTGGATCACCTAAGAGGAACAGAAGTGTCACCCATGGATCCAGGTGTTATAAGTACCATTTAGTTGCAGAGTTTGATGTACATAAGTGACCTCTGCCAGTCAATTAAAGAGTCTGACTTCATTTTAAATAAAGATGCCTTCTTGTCAAACTTCATGAAGTCCTCACTTTAGAAAGTCCTCAAAGCAGACGTCGAAAGCACACTGCTAGAACTACTCTAACGCTTTCCATGGTATCAGAATCAGCCAAATCACCATGTCAAAGGGACAAGACCTGAGAGCACACTTGACATCAATTGCAGACTCAAACAGTGTTTAGATCAGTTTCCATGAAATAATATACCACCTACACCAAGTGATACTGAGCGGATTGCAAAATCGGTGCACTCCCTGTTGCTTCATGTGTATAATACAGGCCTCAAGGGAAAGATACTCTGTGGTTCTCATAAATCAGGAGAAAGGCACTGTTTGGACATCCCGTCAATCAGAAAACTATGCGGACCTGTAGGAAGCACGTTTGCACAGAAGAGCAAATTCTCCCACAGCCTGCAAATCCAGCTCCTAGGTGGCAAATGCTGTTTCTCCGTGACAGCCTCGTCTGCTTCTTAGTCGTTTTAGGACAAAGAGAGAAAGGGACTTAGAATAATGTTTGTTAAGGGTTAGCAGTACCATCATCACACTTGTATCAAGAAACCACTCAGTGAAGCTCTATCAGTTGTCTAACTGATAAGAGAGGTCTTTCTGTCGGAATTTGCTGCAATAATTTGCAATTAAAGCTGTTAAATCTCCAGTTTCCACAAGAACAACCAGCCTGAAGGATTTTCACTAAAAGAGGCTTTAAACCACCTTTTCGACTCTATTCTTTTTAATGTTTAGACCAGTGGGAAATTCTTAAACTGCAGTGAGGTTCCTGACTAGATAGGTAGGAACCAGCTGCCACTGAATGAGTGTGTCCAAACTGAGGTGGCATGATGAGCAAAATAATGATGGGTTGGAATTCTACCCGAGCAATTGTCAGTTGTAAGACTTATTACAAGTATTCCTCCCATCATCTTTTGTGTGTTTGCTGTATCGCTCTAATTGGCACGGACATGCCCAGACATGGGTCCAGTGCAAACTATGCCACTGGAACCAAACTACACCCGACTGACAAACACCAATTGGGGTGAAACTGGTCTTGGGTTGCTTGTTTTCTGGTTCAGGGAGGATCTGGCCTGGCAGGTCGGACTGGAGTGTTCCGATTGGAGCAGGGTCAAGGCAGATTTGCATATTGTTGTGTAGTTCCTACTCATACATAGGATCTGTGCGTTTAGATAACATAAACTAAGAGATCGGTGTCCAGACTGATTCCAGACACCCCCAAAGGATATGTTAGCCTTTAGACCAGCTAGCTCACAGTGCCCCCATAATCTCCCTAACCTTAACAAGGAGCAAATAGATGGGAGAGAATGAAGGACCCTGTCTTGGTCTCGAGTTGGACACCCCGCAAGGGATGTCAGACCACTGCGTGCTGAAGTATCTGTGTGCTGTGTGCAGGGACTTCAGCGTCTCGTGTCAGAATGGAAGCTTCTCCTCCGGTTGCCCATTGAAGATGTGGTTCTTTTATACGCGAAAAGTGCCCTCAGGTGTTCTACCTAGATGTGTAATGGTACTGTGAGTCTGTCGTTGAAGGATGACGATAGCGGTGACTTTTGTACAGGGTTATTATACAGAAGATGGTATTCCTGCTGTGCATGTCCTAGGCAGGGGATTAAGATATGATACTAAGAATCCTCATGCATAATAAATGAGGAAGAAAACCACACATTTATTCAGCACATAACTAGGTAAAAGGTCAGCGCCCAAACAGTTATGTAGGGCAAGGTAAAACAAATGTAGGTAAATGTTTGTGCAGCTACCTAGGCCTATATTGTGGTACATTGGGGCTCCTAACAATATGGTTGAGTCCAAACTGAAATGGCATGGTGGACAAAAGAATGAGTGATTGCCAGTGGTTAGACTTCGTGTAGGCATTCTTCCAATCATCTTTCGTGGGTTTGATTTAATCATTAATACAGTGGTTGTACAATCGCACAAGTTTGGATGGCATACCATGCAAAGTTGATTCTTGTTGTGACATGTGGCATATCCTACTTTGTCCTTGGAGCCTCCTGTGGTTTTTAAACATTTGACGGACACACACTATGAAAGGCTCTACATATATCAAGCTTTGTGTGTGTCGAAGCGTTTGCCACTTGAGTTTAACTGGAGTTCCTTGTCACACTTAAATGAAGCAGCTAAAGTCAAATATATCCCCAGTTTATTGAACCAAGAGACTAACTTTCTTGACTCAGATCGTTTCACTGACCCTGTGTAAATAGAGTTAACATTTGTGAACGAGACAAGGATTAATTTGGCTGAATTATGTTATATTTATGGAATCTCTCTTAATTTGATCAGATTGTCTATAGATGGCCACCATCAGGTACCAGAGGATTATTTAATCAATGAGCAAGAGCACGGCTATTTAAAGCACACATCATATATATTTAACATTAAATATTTATGCAGCACTTGCACAAACCTAAGTATATTCTGAACATGTTAACATATTTAACAATGGCCCACAGCCTTCATTTACTTTGAGAACTTGACATGATTTATCCTTTTGTTTTAGACTTATTATTTTTGCTTAATAATCTTTTAATTACTAAAAGGTTGGATATACAAAATTGGTCTGTTCTAGACATTATCAGCAGACACTATTTTATTATCAGTTAGGTCCATTGCGTTGAACACTACTTGTATTTCAGTCGTATATGTTCATGTTGAGATCTAATGACACTTATTTGTCTTTCCTTGTAGGTATGGCTTGTCTCTCATCCTCTGCGCCGATGGTCCTAAAGGGGAAAAAAGTAGGTATGTATGTGCCCAAGTGAATTCTAGAATGTACTCTTTATACTTCTCATCTCCCCCTACTTCTGTCTTTAAGACTGTCCGCTCTTATCTTTTCTTGTATTACCCTGTCATCTGAGAAACATCTACTTCTGGGCTCTAGTCTTGCAAAGATCCCAAAAATAAAGGAATTTAAATGTGATCTTCTCTGATTCTTGTTCGTTTAATTATTCCTTTACCAGCACTTGTCATACTTTAGCCTCTTCCTGAAAACCTGTGACTGCATCAGGGCGTTGATCTTGATATTTTTCATTCAACTATGCCGTCTTTTCACCTTCCTGTCAATGCGTTTTGGATTCCAGTATGCCAAATCCTCATTCCTCCCATGATGCTTTCCAATGCCATGGATTGATGCCTCACCCAGACCCCTACCCAGAAAAACCAGAGCCTTCCTGGATAGTGGCGGGACCGTGGTTTTCGAGATCTTCTAAGTTCTCATCTGCAGCGTCCCACTCATCTGCACTGCTTGGATGTTTTTTGTAGAGCTTCTAACTCATTGCTTGACATCCTTGTGTCCCCATATCCTCTCCTTCTTTTCTCTTCTGCTCTCTGTGGCGTCCCTCACAACTAACTCTACTAATTCCATTTCTTTAGTCCCTCCTCTCCTTGTTTTATCCCCCCTCTTCTATTTCTCCCACTGTTTTCTAGTCTTTCCTCCCTTTCCTTGCTGACTTTGCCTTTCTTCTCTCTAGGGCCTCCACTGCCCTCTGCTTCCAGCCAACTCATCGCAGGACTCCCAGGTTGGGTAAGCGCTCCCTCCCACAATTACATATTATAATTGTTATATCTTACTGGATTTTAACATTTTGTTTTTGTTACTAGCAATGACATATCTTTTTATTGTTATGGACAGTTTATCGTTTAAACTTTATTTGATTGATTGAATTATCCATTTACCTTAGTATCTGCAAAGATATTACTATGTGTCCCCATTCTGTTTTCTCAGTCAGTTTGGGCCCTTCAGACAATGGGACCCCCAATGGCCTGTTTAACGTTTCACTCTTCAAACTCCGAGCACCCAGGCATTACTTTGGTAAGGAGCACGACAGAGGTTTTAATAAAACATTCTTTAATGCAAAGAAATTTGAACAAATGCGTCAATGCGGAGTAATTCAAATATCCAAGTCTTTCATGGTAGCCAAAGAATATTCTGGAGTTTCTCATATGGAACACCCAATGTACCCACAAGTGAAATTGATATTGTTTTCGTTAGTTCCTTCCATTGACCCATTAGAAACAGATTTTGGACACAATTTGTTCTGTGAATACATTCGAAGTAGGTTTTGCCCATGCGGGCCCTCCAACAGTGACTTAAGTTATTGAAATGGGCCCCTGCAGTGGCTTTCGGCCAATCAGTGAAACCTGCTTTGATCATCCTAGGACAATTGGGTCTGGGGGTTTCTTAACTAAAGGTGCTTTGACGATCTGTTGGTAATTACTTATAAAATTGTTTTGTAGAGGATGCTTCACTGCTAGTTGTCATGGACGCCTTGTGCTGCATGAGCCTAAATTGATGTATAAAACATAAGTCCAATATTATGCCTTTTTCTGTTAGGGGTAGTTCAGTTGATAGACGCGAGAGGACACACACACACTAGAGGATGCTAGTGAGACTCAGCGCAGCTGCGATCTTGTCTTCAGGTTGATTTGTGGCTCCCGCTACTCTTCCTAAATTTCGGCAAGACACGACGACGACCTCAGAGCAGGCGCGCAGGAGCCCAACGGAACGAGTTATTGGGAACACACTTCGGAAGCTATGAGGAGCGGCAGAGGAGGGGTGTATATGAGGCCCTGGCCTAGGGCCATGGTTGTCCCCCAGCAAGACGGAAGTGGCCGGCGTTAGGTCAGTGTGGCTTGCTTCTCCTGGGGGTGCCAGCATGCTCCACTCCCTCTTACCTCCATAGATTGACTGGCAATCTCCTAGGTTGGCAATCTTCTTAGTTGGCAATCTTCTTGGGGGCCGTCTGAAGAAAAACCTAAAAGGAATTAAATTAAGTGTGCATTGGACAGTTGGGCCTAACCTCTTCAGCGTGGCGAGCCGGCGAGGACGTCCTGTGGCAGGATCGACCAGCCTTGGTTAGGAATTGCTGCCCGTTTCTATGGCTGCCCTCGTGTGAGCTGCAAGCCACCAGTCGCCGCCGTCCTCTCTGCCGACCCAGAAAGGAGTTGGTGGTGCCGATCCCAGGAGAAGGAGTAGACCGGGAGTCGGCTGCTATCAGCGCAGCAGGGAGGAGAGTATATGACCGGTATTAAACTGTACTCAAAGGAGTGCTCCAGGGATATCCCCCCTCTAAAGATCCTACAAACCGCCTAATTCATTTAAGGGTCATTGTTTTTCATGCAATTAAACTGGATTTTGGAACCATTAAGTTGCAAACCCCTAGAGGTAAAGCAAAGAGACAGAAAGTAAGCAAGCATGAAAGTGTTGAGGCGGTAGAGGGGGAAATCAGGGGGGTTTGGAGGTGACGCGATAAAGAGAGGAAAGGCAGCCACCCGTAGAGCCCGTTTACCTGTTAATTGTCACCACCAGTTGGATAAAAGTCTGTCCCCTTTGATATATTTGCCTCACAGTAGCTGTTAAATTTATTGTTTCCTCTGTAGGTCAATTTGGATCAGGTCAAGAATCACCAGGTCATCTGCATAGAGCAAGCAAGGCACATGTCTACCCCCTACTTTTGTCGAAAATGACTGTGTAGCGGCCAGCACCCCCGGAAGGTCTGCAAGAAACAAAGACAACAACGTGGGGGGTAAAACGCAACCCTGTCTTAACCCGTTGCCTAGCGATATCCTTTCTGAGAAGGACCTGTCCATGTCAAGCTCCACCTGGGCCCAATTTTGGGAATGAAGTTCCTGCAAAATTGCCAATAAACACAGGGGAATACCCCGTTGTCGTAATTTAGTTCAAAGCATACTCCGATCTACCTACCAAACTGCACTGTACACATCCATGGTTCCGTCTATACCCTGACTCTTGAAGTCAGTGCACTGTTCACAACTGCACTGTGCACATCCATGGTTCCTTCTATACCCTGACTTTGGAAGTCAGTGCACTGTTCACAACTGCACTGTACACATCCATGGTTCCGTCTATACCCTGACTCTTGAAGTCAGTGCACTGTTCACAACTGCACTGTGCACATCCATGGTTCCTCCTATACCCTGACTTTGGAAGTCAGTGCACTGTTCACAACTGCACTGTACACATCCATGGTTCCCTCTATACCCTGACTCTTGAAGTCAGTGCACTGTTCACAACTGCACTGTGCACATCTATGGATCCTCCTATACCCTGACTTTGGAAGTCAGTGCACTGTTCACAACTGCACTGTACACATCCATGGTTCCTTCTATACTCTGACTCTGGGTCAGTGCACTGTTCACAATTGCACTGTACACATCCATAGCTACTTCTATCCCCTGACTCTGGGAGTCAGTGCACTGTTCACAACTGCACTGTACACATCCATGGTTTCTCCTGTACCCTGACTCTGGAAGTCAGTGCACTGCTCACAACTGCACTGTGCACATCCATGGTTCCTCCTATACCCTGACTCTGGGAGTCAGTGCACTGTTCACAACTGCACTGTGCACATCCATGGTTCCTTCTATACCCTGACTTTGGAAGTCAGTGCACTGTTCACAACTGCACTGTACACATCCATGGTTCCGTCTATACCCTGACTCTTGAAGTCAGTGCACTGTTCACAACTGCACTGTGCACATCCATGGTTCCTCCTATACCCTGACTTTGGAAGTCAGTGCACTGTTCACAACTGCACTGTACACATCCATGGTTCCCTCTATACCCTGACTCTTGAAGTCAGTGCACTGTTCACAACTGCACTGTGCACATCTATGGATCCTCCTATACCCTGACTTTGGAAGTCAGTGCACTGTTCACAACTGCACTGTACACATCCATGGTTCCTTCTATACTCTGACTCTGGGTCAGTGCACTGTTCACAATTGCACTGTACACATCCATAGCTACTTCTATCCCCTGACTCTGGGAGTCAGTGCACTGTTCACAACTGCACTGTACACATCCATGGTTTCTCCTGTACCCTGACTCTGGAAGTCAGTGCACTGCTCACAACTGCACTGTGCACATCCATGGTTCCTCCTATACCCTGACTCTGGGAGTCAGTGCACTGTTCACAACTGCACTGTGCACATCCATGGTTCCTTCTATATCTTGACTCTGGGTCAGTGCACTGTTCACAATTGCACTGTACACATCCATAGCTACTTCTATACCCTGACTCTGGGTGTCAGTGCACTGTTCACAACTGCACTGTATACATCCATGGTTTCTCCTGTACCCTGACTCTGGAAGTCAGTGCACTGCTCACAACTGCACTGTGCACATCCATGGTTCCTCCTATACCCTGACTCTGGACGTCAGTGCACTGTTCACAACTGCACTGTACACATCCATGGTTCCGTCTATACCTTGACTCTGGGAGTCGGTGCACTGTTCACAACTGCACTGTGCGCCTCCATGGTTCCTCCTATACCTTGACTCTGGGAGTCAGTGCACTGTTCACAACTGCACTGTACACATCCATGGTTCCTTCTATACCTTGACTCTGGGAGTCAGTGCACTGTTCACAACTGCACTGTACACGTCCATGGTTCCTTCTATACCTTGACTCTGGACGTCAGTGCACTGCTCACAGCTGCACTGTGCACATCCATGGTTCCTTCTATATCTTGACTCTGGACGTCAGTGCACTGTTCACAACTGCACTGTGCACATCCATGGTTCCTTCTGTACCTTGACTCTGGAAGTCAGTGCACTGTTCACAACTGTACTGTACAAATCCATGGTTCCTTCTATACCTTGACTCTGGACGTCAGTGCACTGCTCACAGCTGCACTGTGCACATCCATGGTTCCTTCTATATCTTGACTCTGGACGTCAGTGCACTGTTCACAACTGCACTGTGCACATCCATGGTTCCTTCTATATCTTGACTCTGGGTCAGTGCACTGTTCACAATTGCACTGTACACATCCATAGCTACTTCTATACCCTGACTCTGGGTGTCAGTGCACTGTTCACAACTGCACTGTATACATCCATGGTTTCTCCTGTACCCTGACTCTGGAAGTCAGTGCACTGCTCACAACTGCACTGTGCACATCCATGGTTCCTCCTATACCCTGACTCTGGACGTCAGTGCACTGTTCACAACTGCACTGTGCACATCTATGGATCCTCCTATACCCTGACTTTGGAAGTCAGTGCACTGTTCACAACTGCACTGTACACATCCATGGTTCCTTCTATACTCTGACTCTGGGTCAGTGCACTGTTCACAATTGCACTGTACACATCCATAGCTACTTCTATCCCCTGACTCTGGGAGTCAGTGCACTGTTCACAACTGCACTGTACACATCCATGGTTTCTCCTGTACCCTGACTCTGGAAGTCAGTGCACTGCTCACAACTGCACTGTGCACATCCATGGTTCCTCCTATACCCTGACTCTGGGAGTCAGTGCACTGTTCACAACTGCACTGTACACATCCATGGTTCCTTCTATACCTTGACTCTGGGAGTCAGTGCACTGTTCACAACTGCACTGTACACATCCATGGTTCCTTCTATACCTTGACTCTGGACGTCAGTGCACTGCTCACAGCTGCACTGTGCACATCCATGGTTCCTTCTATATCTTGACTCTGGACGTCAGTGCACTGTTCACAACTGCACTGTGCACATCCATGGTTCCTTCTATACCTTGACTCTGGAAGTCAGTGCACTGTTCACAACTGTACTGTACAAATCCATGGTTCCTTCTATACCTTGACTCTGGACGTCAGTGCACTGCTCACAGCTGCACTGTGCACATCCATGGTTCCTTCTATATCTTGACTCTGGACGTCAGTGCACTGTTCACAACTGCACTGTGCACATCCATGGTTCCTTCTATATCTTGACTCTGGGTCAGTGCACTGTTCACAATTGCACTGTACACATCCATAGCTACTTCTATACCCTGACTCTGGGTGTCAGTGCACTGCTCACAACTGCACTGTGCACATCCATGGTTCCTCCTATACCCTGACTCTGGACGTCAGTGCACTGTTCACAACTGCACTGTACACAGCCATGGTTCCGTCTATACCTTGACTCTGGGAGTCGGTGCACTGTTCACAACTGCACTGTGCGCCTCCATGGTTCCTCCTATACCTTGACTCTGGGAGTCAGTGCACTGTTCACAACTGCACTGTACACATCCATGGTTCCTTCTATACCTTGACTCTGGGAGTCAGTGCACTGTTCACAACTGCACTGTACACGTCCATGGTTCCTTCTATACCTTGACTCTGGACGTCAGTGCACTGCTCACAGCTGCACTGTGCACATCCATGGTTCCTTCTATATCTTGACTCTGGACGTCAGTGCACTGTTCACAACTGCACTGTGCACATCCATGGTTCCTCCTATACCCTGACTCTGGACGTCAGTGCACTGTTCACAACTGCACTGTGCGCCTCCATGGTTCCTCCTATACCTTGACTCTGGGAGTCAGTGCACTGTTCACAACTGCACTGTACACATCCATGGTTCCTTCTATACCTTGACTCTGGGAGTCAGTGCACTGTTCACAACTGCACTGTACACATCCATGGTTCCTTCTATACCTTGACTCTGGACGTCAGTGCACTGCTCACAGCTGCACTGTGCACATCCATGGTTCCTTCTATATCTTGACTCTGGACGTCAGTGCACTGTTCACAACTGCACTGTGCACATCCATGGTTCCTTCTATATCTTGACTCTGGACGTCAGTGCACTGTTCACAACTGCACTGTACACATCCATGGTTCCTTCTATACCTTGACTCTGGAAGTCAGTGCACTGTTCACAACTGTACTGTACAAATCCATGGTTCCTTCTATACCTTGACTCTGGACGTCAGTGCACTGCTCACAGCTGCACTGTGCACATCCATGGTTCCTTCTATATCTTGACTCTGGACGTCAGTGCACTGTTCACAACTGCACTGTGCACATCCATGGTTCCTTCTATATCTTGACTCTGGGTCAGTGCACTGTTCACAATTGCACTGTACACATCCATAGCTACTTCTATACCCTGACTCTGGGTGTCAGTGCACTGTTCACAACTGCACTGTATACATCCATGGTTTCTCCTGTACCCTGACTCTGGAAGTCAGTGCACTGCTCACAACTGCACTGTGCACATCCATGGTTCCTCCTATACCCTGACTCTGGACGTCAGTGCACTGTTCACAACTGCACTGTACACATCCATGGTTCCGTCTATACCTTGACTCTGGGAGTCGGTGCACTGTTCACAACTGCACTGTACACAGCCATGGTTCCGTCTATACCTTGACTCTGGGAGTCGGTGCACTGTTCACAACTGCACTGTGCGCCTCCATGGTTCCTCCTATACCTTGACTCTGGGAGTCAGTGCACTGTTCACAACTGCACTGTACACATCCATGGTTCCTTCTATACCTTGACTCTGGGAGTCAGTGCACTGTTCACAACTGCACTGTACACGTCCATGGTTCCTTCTATACCTTGACTCTGGACGTCAGTGCACTGCTCACAGCTGCACTGTGCACATCCATGGTTCCTTCTATATCTTGACTCTGGACGTCAGTGCACTGTTCACAACTGCACTGTGCACATCCATGGTTCCTCCTATACCCTGACTCTGGACGTCAGTGCACTGTTCACAACTGCACTGTGCGCCTCCATGGTTCCTCCTATACCTTGACTCTGGGAGTCAGTGCACTGTTCACAACTGCACTGTACACATCCATGGTTCCTTCTATACCTTGACTCTGGGAGTCAGTGCACTGTTCACAACTGCACTGTACACATCCATGGTTCCTTCTATACCTTGACTCTGGACGTCAGTGCACTGCTCACAGCTGCACTGTGCACATCCATGGTTCCTTCTATATCTTGACTCTGGACGTCAGTGCACTGTTCACAACTGCACTGTGCACATCCATGGTTCCTTCTATATCTTGACTCTGGACGTCAGTGCACTGTTCACAACTGCACTGTACACATCCATGGTTCCTTCTATACCTTGACTCTGGAAGTCAGTGCACTGTTCACAACTGTACTGTACAAATCCATGGTTCCTTCTATACCTTGACTCTGGACGTCAGTGCACTGCTCACAGCTGCACTGTGCACATCCATGGTTCCTTCTATATCTTGACTCTGGACGTCAGTGCACTGTTCACAACTGCACTGTGCACATCCATGGTTCCTTCTATATCTTGACTCTGGGTCAGTGCACTGTTCACAATTGCACTGTACACATCCATAGCTACTTCTATACCCTGACTCTGGGTGTCAGTGCACTGTTCACAACTGCACTGTATACATCCATGGTTTCTCCTGTACCCTGACTCTGGAAGTCAGTGCACTGCTCACAACTGCACTGTGCACATCCATGGTTCCTCCTATACCCTGACTCTGGACGTCAGTGCACTGTTCACAACTGCACTGTACACATCCATGGTTCCGTCTATACCTTGACTCTGGGAGTCGGTGCACTGTTCACAACTGCACTGTGCGCCTCCATGGTTCCTCCTATACCTTGACTCTGGGAGTCAGTGCACTGTTCACAACTGCACTGTACACATCCATGGTTCCTTCTATACCTTGACTCTGGGAGTCAGTGCACTGTTCACAACTGCACTGTACACGTCCATGGTTCCTTCTATACCTTGACTCTGGACGTCAGTGCACTGTTCACAACTGCACTGTGCACATCCATGGTTCCTCCTATACCCTGACTCTGGGAGTCAGTGCACTGTTCACAACTGCACTGTACACATCCATGGTTCCTTCTATACCTTGACTCTGGACGTCAGTGCACTGTTCACAACTGTACTGTACAAATCCATGGTTCCTTCTATACCTTGACTCTGGGAGTCAGTGCACTGTTCACAACTGCACTGTACACGTCCATGGTTCCTTCTATACCTTGACTCTGGACGTCAGTGCACTGCTCACAGCTGCACTGTGCACATCCATGGTTCCTTCTATATCTTGACTCTGGACGTCAGTGCACTGTTCACAACTGCACTGTACACATCCATGGTTCCTTCTATACCTTGACACTGGGAGTCAGTGCACTGTTCACAACTGCACTGTACACATCCATGGTTCCTTCTATACCTTGAGTCTGAGAGTCAGTGCACTGCTCACAGCTGCACTGTGCACATCCATGGTTCCTTCTATACCTTGACTCTGAGAGTCAGTGCACTGTTCACAACTGCACTGTACACATCCATGGTTCCTTCTATACCTTGACTCTGGGAGTCAGTGCACTACACACAACAATGGTTAGCCATGCAATCTTAACCCCGCACAGTGAAAGGTATTTACCAGGGTTTTCGATTTCACTGCCTATATGTAAACTCGGGGTGAAGGCGGCCTGTGGTCTTCTAAGAATGGAGGAGATGGTCTCTGTGCACAGAGGGTCCCTTCGTTTGCCTTGAGCGAGGGAGGGAGGCGTTCGTGCACACGGAGCTCTGGCTGCTTCTGGCTGCTCACATCCCTCGCCCTGCTGCTCCCAAAGCGCCTGTCAGTGCCCACAGCCCGTTAATCACTCTGATAAAATTATATGTGACTCACATTCATCTGTATGCAGATTAACGGAGTTACATTAGGGGTAATTTGCTCTTGCTGAGCTGAATAATGCATCGCAAATGGACCGTGATACGTTTTCAAAGTGTTTCCCTCTCAATAAATTGTTTCTGAAGATATATTTGACAAACACATCATAGTTAAGGGAAGCCCTGAACTCCTGTGAGGTTAGAGGCTCGACTGACTGCACATGGGCCTTTACAGAGCTCCAGACCGGAGGAGGCTGAGTGACTACACTATCTGTGTAACAGTGCTGACGTCACAAGGATAGCTACCCCATCTGTAACTGTGCTTACTGACCAACTATAGGAACCGCGACTCACTGCTGTCCGCCTATGCTGTGTAACTGTGCAAGGTGTGCGTCTGTACTCACTGCATAACTATACTCACAGGCACTGCTGTATAACGGGATAGAAAGCGTAAGTATAGTGTGTAACTATGCAAGGTGTGCGCCTGTACTCACTGCATAGCTATACTCACAGGCACAGCTGTGTAACCGGATATAAAGCATAGGTAAAGTGTGTAACTATGCAAGGTGTGCGCCTGTATTCACTGCATGCCTTTACTCACAGGCACAGCTGTGTAACCGGATATAAAGCATAGGTAAAGTGTGTAACTATGCAAGGTGTGCGCCTGTACTCACTGCATGACTATACTCACAGGCACAGCTGTGAAACCGGATATAAAGCATAGGTAAAGTGTGTAACTATGCAAGGTGTGCGTCTGTACTCACTGCATAACTATACTCACAGGCACTGCTGTATAACGGGATAGAAAGCGTAAGTATAGTGTGTAACTATGCAAGGTGTGCGCCTGTACTCACTGCATAGCTATACTCACAGGCACAGCTGTGTAACCGGATATAAAGCATAGGTAAAGTGTGTAACTATGCAAGTTGTGCGCCTGTACTCACTGCATGCCTTTACTCACAGGCACTGCTGTATAACTGTATATAAAGTGTACGTAAAGTGTGTAACTAAGCAAGGTGCTTGCCTGTACTCACTGCATGCCTTTACTCACAGGCACAGCTGTGTAACTGTATATAAAGCGTGGGTAAACTGTATAACTATGTTAAATATGTAATTCTGAAAACCTCCTAAGTATGCAGAGTATATCAAGAAAGAGGACGCAGACCCAGCAGAACTGAAGAACTTCAGGCCAATCTCCCTCCTGCCAGCATCGGCCATGATTCTTGAGAAGAAAGTGCAGAAACAATGATCAGAGTTCCTGGAGTCTAACAAACTGCTCCATGACTCCCAGTCTTGCTTCAGGTCAGGATACAGCACAGAGACAGCTCTGCTTGAAGTAGCGGAAACTATACGAGACACCCTGGACAAGGGTAGCTGTGCAGTGCTAGTGCTGCTGGACTTGTCCACAGCGTTTGATACGGTATCACATCAGATCCTTCTAGAGAGGCTCATGCAGTTGGGAGTGATGGGGACCACCTTAGCCTGGTTCCGCTTCTTTCTTGAAGGCCGGGTCCAGAAAATACTTATTTGCCCCCATGTTTCCTCCCCCCACCCTCTTGTGTACGGAGTTCCTCAGGGCTCGGCCCTGAGCCCGACTCTTTTTAATATTTACATCTCTCCCCTTGCCCCACTAGTCGAGCAATACTGTGTAAGTGTTGTCTCGTATGCTGATCACAGTCAGCTTGTGTTCTCTTCCAGGGATCACTCTGAGGCAGCATTTACCAACTGCAAACAGTGATTGATTGACATCTCATCCTGGATGACTGACAACTGTTTGAGGCTGAACACTGAAAAAACTAAGGTTCTGTTTTTTAATCAGCCGTCCCCTCCACAAGCCATCAGAACTCATTCCTCCTCCTCTTCCAGTCTCTTCCGCTAGGAATCTAGGGTTCAAATTTGACTCCACCCTCTCATGCAAGGCCCAGGTATGTCAAGTTTCCTTGTCTTGTTTCTAGAAACTGAAGTCCCTGCGGAGATTCCTTCATTTCCTACCTATGGACTGTAGGAAAACTTTGGACCATGCACTGATCACATCTCAGCTGGATTATGCCAACAGCCTGTACTTGGGTCTCCCAGCCTACCTGTTCAGAAAACTACAAATTATTCAGAATGCAGCAGCCAGGCTCATCAGAAATGTGCCACTCCGCCACCACATTTCCTCCCATCTGCGTAGCCTGCATTGGCTGCCGGTCAAAAGGAGGATAAAGTTTAAGGCACTGACTCTCGCCTATAGAGCAGCAAGAGACACTGGCCCTTAATACTTGAAGAAGAGACTCAGAAAATAGCACCAGACTAGGGCCTTGAGGTCAAATCACCGGGAACTCCTAGTCATTCCCCGCTTCGCAAAATCTAGGCTTGCCGGCCGTTCGTTCCCCGTTAGAACCGCTTCTCTCTAGAACTCCATGCCTGAGCACATTTGGAAAGCTAAGTCAGAAACTGTATTTAGGAAGACTCTGAAGACCTGGCTTTTTAGCCTTTCTTAGCATTATGTTTCTAGCCCTCACCCCTCTGCATCCGTGCTAGTGCCGGGACACCTTCGTCGGAGGTAGCCGTACGCTCTATAAGCGACAATAATAATAATAATCTACACTAACTAACTATACCTATACAATGGAACTATTCAAACCACGCTACCTGTACCTACACCACGCCTCCTACCACCCAACACACCTGCCACATACATATAGAAAATAGCCCCTTTTCAGAAAGCACCCCCCATTTTTTATTACCAATTGTTACTATACCGCCTCTGTAACTGTACTAACTGTGTGATTGTACAAAGTATGTACGTATACTGTGCACTCAAGTGTGTTCATAATGTGTATGTATCCTGGGTAGCGCTATAGCATACCTATACAAATGATACTATGAAACGATGCAAGTTATGCAACTATGCAAGCAGGACACCACATTAACTGTCTTTCTATACCACCAGTAACTGGACGCCACCACCTATTCACTTATAGCAACAATGTAAAAAAGCATTCATATGCCATCCAGATATTTACGTTGAGATCCACTTTTGTTCGTCTGAAAAATAAGGCCCTTTGAACTTTAAGTTCTGTTTTAACAGTTAATGACAGAACTTTTTCTATCAGGTTTTCTAAATGTATTCTGAATTGAAATGTGCCTGTTATGGTTAGCAATGAATGCAACATATACCAGAACTCTCATCACCTGCCATTGTGCCATGTTGTTCTCCTGGGCGCGGTGGATGGCGTGAGTTATGCCATGTGTTTTGTGCATTGCTAACGCTAACTGGTGAAATTCAGTGGTTGGACGGATTTAGGCCAGAAACAGTTTTTTCCAGTGAATTTCATTTTTTTTTTTATAAACAGTTTTTATTAACATTTTGTTCATTGTTACATTGACAGTATATGGCACATGGTGCACAGACATATACAGGGCTGAATTTCATTTTTTAAAGATTTACTTACATTTCAACCCCTAGAGCAGCGGCGGCTCCTCCGCTAAGGCGGAAGAGCGTCGCCCCACTGCTCTTTGAGCAGGAAAAATAAAATGATAATAACATAGTTATTATAATGTTGTTTTTTGCAGGTTTGGGGCAGGGTTAGGGCGGGGCGGGGCTGGGCTGGAGGCACAGGGGTAGGAGTGGTTTGCACACTCCATGTGAGCATGACTGCTTGACCGGCCAGCTGTCTTGGCGCGGCCAAACAGTCATGCACACCTTTCATGTTCCCCACCAGATTGCATTACACAGCCTGGTAGGGAACATACCCAGGCCCCAGTCCCCATCTGATCGCCGATCCACAGAGATCAAACTAATCACAATGCTGCATTACAGCGTTGTGATTGGCTATTGGGAGCCTGGGTTTTTCCTGGTTCTGGGACTCGCCGGAGTAGCAGAGGAGAGACGCTGCCAGCGGAAGAGGCAAGTGATATTTTTTTCTTTCGTTCTTTTGTAACCCCTGCCTCTCCACCCACATTCCCTGCCAGCTGCTACTGCCCCTGAGGCCAGGTGCAGCTGGGATTGCAGCCTGGCATTGCTACCAACCATTCAATGCACAACCTTTAGTTGCATAGTAAGGCCCTGTACACACCTTATGCAAGCAGCATAACCTCCATTGGCATGTGGCATGCCATGTACCCATTCTGCTCTGTGTACAGCCATCGGCCAGGCCCCGTGCTCAGCCACCGTTGACTGTATGCTGCTGGGTTGGTTGCAGGGCCTGCCAGACCTTGCACTAGGCTTAATTTGTCAGCGCCCAAATTTCATCCAGATTATTTGAACACTGCTAACGTTCGTAGTGAAAGAAACTCTGGTTGTCCTTCCATGTATCCTTGCCCCCACTATGACAGATATGCCCAAAACTTCAAATCATGACAAAACCAACAGCAAACTAAATCCTCTACCTGCCTGCAAAACAGTGTGTGATCAACCAGTGCAAAATTTACTAGCAGTTGAGGACTTCTTTCACCCCTACTTGAAATCTTACCCCCCACAACCGGCCTGTTTGGAAGTGAGAAAACCAAGGGGCAGATTTTCAAAGAGTTTGCGCTGGCACTCGCATGACGCAAAGCAGCGCAAAACCTCGCACACATTTCCAGATAGACGCAAGTAGGTATTTGCAGCATATTTTAAAGTTAGCGTGACGCACAAACGGTTTTGCGTGTCTCTGCGCCAAAATCAATTTAATGTATGCAGAGTGGGTGTCTTATGGCGTTACCCACGCAAAAGATCCAAAACCATGTAGGCACAGGTATATACAAGAGTCACGCAAAGTGACGTGAAGCAGCGCAAAAAAATATTAGCGCGGAAAAAATAGCGCGGGTGCAAAACAGGCGCAAAAAGAGCTGGAGATATTTACTGGCCAATCTACCAGCAGCAACACAACAAATATCTACTGGCTGTGGCAGCCATGGAGATTGTTATTGTCCGTCAGCATCAGCAGAGTGTTGCCCTGGCGAAAAAGAAAACACAGAGGAAGGAAAGAATCTACAAGCAGAGAATATCACTCATCCACATGGAGATACTGGTAGCTGGATCCTCGTCTCACTGCTGCATTACAGGAATGGGTTGTGGGGCAAGGTTCTCTGCCATTTCTTATGTTTGGACTTCCACCAAAATATGTTGCATCCTTTTGCATTGTTTTGCAATTTTTATAGTAAGGACATGCATGACGCACTTATGTTCTGCACTGCGACGCAAGACTATTTTTGTGCATACGCTAGTTCGCGACGCCTCGCGTTGTAAATATAACGCAGCGCTATTTACTTTCACGCACGCAGCCCTAACATTTTCTGGGGCAGCGCAAATTCTACTCGACCTTTGAAAATCTGCCCCTAAGAGTGAGATACACTTCTAAGTCCTGCCAGATTTAATGCAAATCCATCAGGCAGTGCTAAAGTCATTAGTAAGTCAAACATTTTAACCCCCTCTTAACAAACAGTTCATGTAATCACACAGAATTTAAAGATGAGTCCTTCTAATCTAGTAATTCCTCAAGTTGGTCCTCTGCATTGGTGTTGTGGAATAATACCCACATGTTATGAAGGAAATTGACCTACGGAATGGTTGTACTATTTTCTAGCCCAGAGGAAGTCAAGGCGATACTACGCCTGAGGAAACGTGTCGGCTAAAGTTGGCTAGATCATTCTGATTGAAGACTTGACTTTTAAAGAATGGAATAAAGATGACCATATTGAAGATTTGCCCATCACTGGAGGGACTCCTTATTGTAC